>NW_018165371.1:564676-602048 GCF_001263595.1 Phalaenopsis equestris
AATTTTATATATATATATATATTTTGTTTGGTGAATTAGTTGTTTGTTTTAATTTAAGATAACCCGGTCAAGATACCTATGCCTTTCCTTCCTCTTAGGATTGTCAGGTTCCCTGATTTATTTAGTCTGAGAGTTGGTCAAACCTACTCCGACTGAAAGATTCTTGTCAACAACCATGAGATGCGTCGTCCAATAGTTCTTCATAAATCCGGATAACAAAGTTATAATTGTGTTCGTTGATGTTTGTTCATTAGGGTTTCATTTAAGTCTTAATTTATTTTTTTGATTTTTGGGGTTGGAAATTTTAGGCTGCTTAAGATTTATTAGGCAATTAGATTTCATAATTTTCATTTTTATTTTTGATTTTTAATGTCCCAGTCAAGATCCTATGGTTTTGTCCTCCCAGGGCCATTGGGGTTTACGGTTTGATTAGTCACAAATGACTGGTAGGTACTTTGTTGGCAACCATGAGTTGCCTCCTCCAAAATACCTTCTTAAATCAGGTTCTATTTTATGGTTAAGGTTTAAGTTTCCATCTTTTAGAATGAATTTTATGTTGTGCATTTTAGGTTTGTTTATAACTTGGCTTAAATTGTCCCCAATTGAGGTTAAGTGTGCTTTTGTTCTTGTATGAGAAATAAAACACTCCTTAAGCTCAATTCATCTGAGTTGAGTTGAGTTCAGATGTGCCTGAGTTAGGGCAGACTAATCCGAAGTGAGTTTCTAGCCAATATGAGTTAGCTCGAGTTCCCCTCGGGTTAATTTCAAAATTGTCTAAGTCAACCAAAGTTTAAAAGGAATGACCTAGGTTGACTTAGTTTGGCCAGAGTCAAGCTAAGCCTAATTGAGTTAGACAAACTCGGGGTTGGACTGAGTTGATCCCTATAAGGTTAAGTTAAATTTGAGTTAACCTGGTTTAAGCTGAGTTGACTCGAGCTAAGCCACCTGAGTTGGGTCAAATCCAACTCGAGTTAGACTTGGAACCTAAGTTAATTTAGATTTGACTATTCCTTTAATCAAATTAAGTCTAAGCTGAGTTAAAATTGAGTCAATCATTAATTGAACTCAATTTAAGTTGGACTTAGTTAAGTTTCAAGTTGAGTTTCCGATTGGGTTGACCCGAGCTAGATCGGATTGACCTACAATAATTGAGTCAGTTTAGGTTAACCCAAGTTAGGTCGGGTTGACCCAATGATTTAATTTGATTTGGGCTAACTCGAGCTAAGTCAGGTTGACCCGATGATATTGATTGGTTCTGGCTAACCTGAGGTAGGTCGAGTTGACCCGATGATTTAAGTTGATTTGGGCTAACCCAAGGTAGGTCGGGTTGGCTTGGTGATTTAAGGTGATTTGGGCTAACCCGAGGTCAGTTGGCCCGGTAATTTAAGTTGATTTGGGTTAACCTGAGTTAGGTCGGGTTGACCCGATGATTTAAGTTGATTTGGGTTAACTTGAGTTAGGTTCGGGTTGATCAAGTGATTAAGTTGATTTGGCTAACCCGAGTTTGGATGGGTTGACTTGGTCATTAAAGTTAATTTGGTTTAACCTAAGTTAGGCCAGGTTTGTTTAGTGATTTAAGTTGATTTGGGTTAACCCGAGTTAAGTAGGGTTAGCCCGATGATTTAAGTTAGGCTACGTCTAAGTTGGGTTAGAACTAGAGTGGTTCAGTTGAGCTAGTTCTAAGTTGGGTTAGAGCTAAAGTGGTTTACTTGAGCTAGGTTTAAGTTGGGTTAGACCTAAAGTGGTTTAATTGAGCTAGGTCAGAGTTGGGGTAGACCTAGAGAGGTTTAGTTGAGCTAGATCAAAGTTGGGTTAGACCTAGAGTGGTTCAGTTAAGCTAGGTTTGAGTTGGGTTAGACCTCGAGGGGTTTAAGTTGAACTACGTCTAAGTTAGGTTAGACCTAGAAGGGGTTTAGATTAAACTAGGTTTAAGTTAGGTTAGACCTACATCAGACCTTAGTTGAACTTGAGCCGGGTCAAGTCTGATTGGGGGTCAAACCTAATTGACTTCAATTAGGTTGGACCCAACCTATGTCTACTTGGGCTAAGTCTAAGTTAGGTTCGGACCTAAGCCAAGTGTAATCGAGTCAAGTCTAATTTGGGTTAAGCCTAGGTTATTAAGGGAGGCTTCATGATTAAAGAGGTAATTATGATGTCAATCCTTAAAACCTTTATTAGGCTAGTCCCTTAAGGTTGATTTATTGTTTAAAATCAAATTTAGTGGCCAATTTGGGAAAAAAATATAAAATTTTATTTTTACAATTTTACCCCTAACTTCTTAATTTTAATTTTAGGGCTTTTAAGGGTGAAAATTTTCATTTCAAGGTTTAAGTTCACTGACCAAAATTTTCTTGTTAGTTTTAATTTTAACTTCTAATTTTCTTATCTTTTATAATTATTTTTCAAAATAATTATAAATTTGGTAGAAAATTAGTTACTTTAATATTAGGGAATCCCCGTGAACTTAGAAAAAAATAGGAAATTTCTCCAAGGGTGGAGGGAAGAATCCCTAAAAATTTCATATCTTTTTGCCTTATATTTACTTTTTAATAATTAAAATACTCTCTGGAGTATTTAATTAATTAAAAATGAAATAAAAGTTAATTATTTTTTATTTTATTTTTATTACTTTCTCCATTATTCCTTGAGTTCAGAGGAATTTTTATTTTATTTTTGTGATATTCGTTTAAAGAGTTATGAATTTTTAAAGTTTCCGACTTAACCTAGTCAACGTCGAGTCATCCTCATCTGCTCAAAAGCTCCACGCATCACCCCGTGATTTTGTGCACTTTCCATGTACATGTCGCGCTGTCCCGTGGTCCGGTACTCCCCTCCTCCACTGTTTTGTGGTCTGACTCGATCGTCGTCATCCGTTTCTAATACACGAAAATAGATGACATCAGTTCATCATCCCTACATAACAGTGAACCAAGAATCGTATGTGTTCAAATTCTAATATATCGCTCGACTCTCAACAAAAGCACTCATATTTTGTTCCTACTCTTTTTTCTAGTCGAGACGAAGCTATCTATATGGCTAAGTGAAGGTGCATTGTACATTTCAATCACAAAAGTCCAAATTGAGGGTCATTTATATAAATTTAAACCCATATCTTGTCCCAAGAGGCAATGCCTCAATTTGGCTTGACAGAGTTGGTTTCCTTGAGATTGCATAGCTCCCCCTTAATTCAATTTGGACTGAATTTGGCTCTAACTATGAACTAGCCCAAATGGTGCAATGATTTGGTGTTGGAATAGGTTAGAGGCCGCATGAACACTTAATTTTGATTGGAAAGGATGTTTTGAGGTCTTATGAAGCTTTTGAGAAGGTTGGCTTTGAGTTTGGAGAGGGTTGGTGTCGAGGCCGAAAAAAGCCCTGGATTTTAGTGGTGAAATTAGGGTTCAATGGTGGAGGGAATGGCTTGAGGATGGTGGGAATCAATTCGCAAGGTCAGTACGAAGGTTTCTATGTTGAGTGCAGAAGGTTTGAGAGAATGCCTTATGAACTTGGCGTGTGTTCATACCCCTTGGGTAAGGGCTATTTATATCCACAGGAGCTCATGAGATGAGCTTGGCTATGCATGGGGAAGCTCAGGCGGCTTCTCATAGCATATTGCATATGCTTTTGGCAGATGGAATGAGGCTTTCCCATTTTTTTATGTGTTGACTATGGTGGTACCAATGGTGAAGGTGGCATGGAGAAGGACTTGGCTTGATTGGGAAGGCTTTTGATGGCGTGGCTAAAACCAGATTTGGTCTAACTTGATCCATCTTGGCCTAGTTTAGCTCCCCAAACTTTGAGCTCGGGTTAACTTGACTTGGGTGCCATGTGTCCTCCCCCCATGGTGAAGAGTGAAAGGTTTGTCTTTTAGTGTCGTAACATATTTAATTTAATTTTAATTAGTATAAAAGTGTTATGGTGGGTTATGGTGGGTAATGATTGACCCATGTGGGATGGGCCAAAGAAGTTGGGCCATAGGCTTGGTTTTTGGGTTTTGGGTTTTAGGGCTAATCCTAAGTGCGTATAGGTTTAGCCTAATAGCCTAAGCCTAATGGGCTTTCATAATTCACCTAATTAAATAATTGGGTGAATTAGGGGGGAATCTCATGCTTCCAATTTGACTCCTAGTTGGTATGATGTCTTGGCCACCTTAAATGGGCTTAATTTTGTGGCAATGGGATCAATTGGTCAAGAATTGAGTCAAAATTGGGTTGACTCAATTTAGATGGGTCAACCATAGTGCCAGTAAGCTTTGTGGTCAAATTGGTGTGTAGGCATTTCAAGTTGATTTTAGGGTTAATTGGGGGTCGAGAAGGATTTAGGTGAGGCTAAGGATCAATGTAGTTAGACACCCCTCCCAATGAAAATTTTGGTGTTGTGGTGGTTCCTGGGGCCTCTCATCAGACTAAAACCATATACCCGGCCCAAGCAGGGGTCGGGGGTTTGGGCTTGTCCTGATGAGACCCAAAGGAACATAACTCTGGTCTAGGGGTTATGTGCAAGTGAGTGGGTAAGCCCTCACAAAAGTGAGGTCAAAATGGTACAAAATGTAATTAGACATCCCCTTCTTCACAAATAGGGGCTCATTTCATTAATAAAGGTGCACGGTTTTAGTATTCATTGCTAAGCTCTACACTCTCTTCCTCTCTCTGATTCTTTATTCCTTAGGTATTTCTCCACGACAGTTTTGGATTCAACACTATCCATGGAAGCAGACAATAATGTGTTATATTATTTTCGAAGCTTTTGTTGCATAAAATTAATAGAATTTGATGAATCGAAATTTTAAACATTAGATTGATTGGAATATTTCTCAAAAAAATTAGAGCCATCATATAATAAAGACAATAAGTTAATCTTCCTAAGAAAAAAAATCCATCCTATTGAGATCAGTATAAATGACAAAACTTCATGAAATTCAGCAAGCTCAGAGTAGCAGTGATTCGGAGCAGTCGTCGCTCATCCAAAAAAAATATTTTTATGCATGCCTGCCTTAAGATAATTTTATGTTTAAAGAACATTAAATATGTTATCTTGACGAGGTAAACGTTACATGCATGTGATTGCCAACAATTTGACTATTGTTTAACTTGCTAACATAAGTCGACGCCAAACAGCTTTTCGCAACTTGCTAATGATATTCATTATAATATGACTATGGAATCAAGTCAAACAATTGTTTAGTTTTTTCCACGCCCTATTTATGTCTTAACTGGTTTCTTTCAGCATTTTTGGCATGCATTTGAGTTCAAATCATCATTCTATGATATATGGATATATCGTTATGAAGAGATGTGCAATATCAAATATTATAGCTACAGACTTGTATGCTCTATATGCTCGGCATATGTCTTGAATGATTAAATTTAAATTTTGTAAATAAAAATTAAATACTTTGTTAAATATTAAATTTTGATGATTTATACCACAAGCCATTTTTAGGGTTTAAGGCGAGTCTCAGCGCTAATGTGCTGGCTCAAAACCTAGATCTAAATGAAAAAGTTGTGTAGGATTACACTAAAGAGGCAAGTCATACAATGCATAAAATGCAAAACATGCAAAATTAAGTGCTTCAGGGATTTAACCCTTAAGCAATGATACAAAGTTCAATATGCTATGGAATGTGATGCGTACACTAAGTATAGGCAACATACATGCAAACAATGATCACAAACATGCAAACAATGATCACAAACAAAAAAAAAAAACCTTTGTCCCTAAACACAGTGATCGTGGTGCATACATAGTAAACATAAATGTTCTTTTTTTATATAAATTTTCTAATAGTATGACTTTCGTGTGTATCCTAAAGGCCTCATGGAGGAAGGGTTTAGGTAAATATGTGGATTTATAATGACTTAATCGACCATAACAAACCATTTGTAAATTAGGCCAACTTAGTTTGATATGGGGGCAGTCACGCTCCATCGCGAGCATAATAAAATGCAAGCAACAAATCCCATAAGAGCTTGACCCACAAGGGTTAGGGCTTGAATCTAAACACAACTATAATGTTAAGGAACACATGATCACTACACTGTGATGATCATGATCACCACACTATGATGATCATGATCACCGACTATGAGTTCATAAAGTTTATATTCTTGGATATGCCTAGCCTTTTGATTCTGTGAGCTAAGAAGCTCCTCTATTATAGATCAATTAGGCTTACAACTTAGCACTATAAAGCTACAAAATTAGTGACATGCTTTAGGTCAAATAAGAGCTCGTCACCTCAACATTGTAGATGCAATGTTGTGACTTTAACCTAATAAAGAGAATAATGTTGTGGCACCACGGAAGCAGTGTCATAATGTTAGGGTCTGAAATAAGATTTTTATGCTCATTTGCACTGATGAGCATAAGAGGGAGTGGAAGGCTTCCTAACCTAGAAGCTTCATTGAACACAAAACATAGCCTTAGATTTCTGTAACAAACTTAGGGCCTAATAAAAAGGGAAAAGGGAAGGAAGTGTGAAATACCTCCGTACGCATTAGTTTGATGTCAATCCTGACTTGCCACGCTCTACTAAAGCTTTGATGATCCTGTTTCACTGCTCTGACCATGAATAAAATTATCTTAGAGTTATACCACTAAGGGAAGAGAGTGGTTAAAGAGGGAGAGAGGTGGAAGCTAGATGGAGGATAGCTCTGGAAATCAACAGCCCACCAAAACCAAAGAAACCCAGTCCATAGCAGTGTAAAACAACCCTATTTATTAGGAAAAAAAATGTCAAGTCAATTATCAAAATGATGGTTTGACCAATTGATAGCTGACCTAATAACATGTGTTAGTAATATGCTATCATTCGACTTTGCATAATAATTCCATGGATGTGTGGCACAATGGTTTTTCTAACAGGGTAATGCTACGTCAAAAGGTATTATCGTGCTCTATTAAATTAATAGTCACTTGAAAGGAACAAGCTAGTAACATATTGTCATTTAAACCAACTCCATGGTGACAAAGAGGCGTAGCATTAGAAATTCCACATCGGTGGTCATAATCAAGCTCTGTTCAATGAGAAGTCACACTTAGAATTGTGGCGATTTACTTGCCTGTCACATGTGGTGTTGGGGTACAGATATTGACCACCACAGTGCTTGGGCTGAATAATTATCACTCAAGATCGAGAGCTTGATGCTACGAAGCTGGGTATATGGTGTTATAATGTTATGGAGAAGCACTATCATGCCAACCCCATATTACACCCAAAAAAAAAAAACTAAATAAAATAGGCATATAAGCTCTAACTAAAATCACATAACAATGAAATAAAATAAGCATATAAGAGTCCAACATGACATGATCATATGATAAAAATTACTATAAGTTTTCATAATGCTATTTCTTGAGAAAGAAAACTACTAAATTGATAAATCTCATAGAACTGTGTAGACATGTCATTGCTGAAGACTCCTTAATCATCATCGCTATTGTTTCCCTCTCATAAAACTCCATTAGGTCCAACTCTAGCATATAAGTAGTAGGGAAGTGGTTTTGGGTAGCTAACATGTGTCAATTTTACGTGATTTTATTTGCACTTTTCCTTGCATTTCACATAGTATTTTTACCTATTTATCATAGATTTATGCTTGAGAAAGGTTTTATGTTAATGTTGTGCAGGTTGCAGGGGTTGAATACAGACAATTTGGAACGAAAAAATCAAGCAAAAAAGTGCCCTGAAGTTACGTGACCACGCCTGGAAGTGGCATGACTATGACATGTATGAAGAAGAGCGGCGTGAACACACCACATTTGTCTTGACCACGCCGCCATCGAGCTTGACCACACCACCTCTACAATCTTGCGGCATGACCTCACCAGGTTTGTGCATGACCATGCCGACGAGCAGGAAAATACTTTATGAAGGAAATTTGATGGTCCAAGCCATGATTCTTGACATATAAGAGATTTTTAGAGCTTGATGGAGTGAGTTCTACATTCAAGAGTCATTGGATGCAGTTAGAGGCAATGTCTGGAGAGAAATATAAGAGTTTTCTTCAAGGTCCTCTTTCTCCTTTGTAAGAAAACCTTGGAGGGTGAGAGAACTTGTGTGAGTTTTGATAGACTTATATGAGTGGATGGAGTGCTGCAACTATGGAGAAAATAATCACTTTTAAGTTTCATATGTTTTTGTTTATTGCATTGAATTCTTGCATTTTTTTTTGTTATGATTTTCTCGACGATGTGTAGCTAGATTTATTCTTCATGACTCTGTGATGTAGGGGTAATGGATTTAATCATGATTTTTTCATAATATTTTTCATTAGCCTTTTCTTGTACATTCATGGCTAGGGTTGTTAGTTAATCGCTAATCAAAATTTACTCTTAGTCTGACCAACTAGAATATTAAAATGTTTTGGGAAGATATGACCTCTAACTATTTCATAGTGGAAACGAAGGGTTAACTATAGAATTCTGAGAGGATTGACATATCAGGTAGAATTTCACTATCATCCTAAGGGATCAAAATAATTATGTGGAATGTCATGAGGATTGAGGAAACCTCAACTTCATTTATTCTAGGCTTCTTTTGACCTATGAATAGGCTTAAGGAGTACTATATCCACGATTGACCACTATCATGTAAGAAAACCTTTAGAAAAATCATGATCACATAATCCCTGAAACATAGAAACACGAGGCAAATAAATCTTAAAAGAACTCATAAAATTCCTTCCACAGTTTTTGCTTTTAATTTTCTACTAATTTCTTTGTATGCAAAAATCTTAAGAATTAAAACCACTTCTACGAACACCAAGCTAGATAACTAGATTTGTAAACTAGAGCTTTTTCTATGGAAACAATTTACTAACACTTTCTTTTTGGGATCAATATTCAGACTCTTTGACCGCATAATACTTGACACATGCACTTGCATTGTATGACCACTTACTTCACAATAAGTTTTGGCGCAGTAAGTTTTTAGCGTCATTGGTGAGAAAATGTATTAATAACATTTCTATTGTTTGAAAAACTTTAGTTAAAAAATTTAAGATCTAAGTTTGACACTTTTATTTTCTTATTTTTATGGTATTTTTAATTTTTATGGTTGTATCTGTATTTATGTTGTGTTTTTACTACAGGTATTGAAAATTTAGAAAGCATAAAAAAAGAATTAAAAAGCCAAAAAGTGAATTAGAAAAATGTTTCAACACTTCAGAATGTCAAACCCTTAAGAAAATCAATTTACATATTTTGACAAATATGGTAACCCATTGATGGCTAACCTTTACATTCTTGACCCCCATAACATAGGAGCTAAGTTTGATCACCCTTTTTCCAATATCTACAACCTCAACTTGACTACTTAACCAAAATGAAGTTGGAACATTAGTGACATTAGTGAAGAAAGCTAAAAATTAGCGAGAACTCTAGCAAATCTTGTAGATAATTGAAATAACTGGGACAGGGACCACATTTGCCAATCCCAACCTTAGGAACTAAGCTTGAAATTCAAATTTATGGAGTATAAACTATCGTTGGAGGATTTGAAAGTAAATTTGAGAAGTAAATCCAACACATACACCCAAAGTTGGTCAATCTACCCAAGCTTGAATTGAAACAATAATAACCCTAGTGTTGACAACTGATATGCCTAAAAATGTACTATTTTTCATGCATTATTTTATAATGATATTTAACTTTAATGGTATTTTCTCTTATGTTTTTGGTTGTAGGTACATCAAATTGAAGAATTTGGAGTGATTGGAGCAAAAGGAACAAAGATGGACCAAAACAGAGCAAATTGGAGCAAATCAGGTCAAATCGGGGCACACTGGAGCCAAGGGGACCTAAACCGAACACTTAAGAGTTTGTGCCCAGTACTTAAGCACCCAAAATGGTGCTTAGGCACCACCCAAATAGAGAGGAGGGCGCTTAAGCGCCCAAAAACGGTGCTTAGGCACCAGAGACGGTTTTGAACATATTTTCTAGAATATTCGTCGGATTTGGACAATTTTTTAAGCGGCGCTTCGTGCATCTCTTGAGGAATTCATTGGAAATGATAAAAGGGACTTTATAAAAGAATTTAGGGTGATTATATGGAGTTATGAAGAGTCACTTGAGGCACTATTTGGAAGATTCATTGAATTTGGATATTTTTTAAGAGACACTTAAGCATCTCTTGGAAAATTATAATAAAAGGCTTGAAAATGTTTTTAAAATAACTCTTTAAAACTCTTGGACTCTAGAAAAATACTTGGAGAAGAAGAAGAAGGCTTGAGCGTGTGCCCCAGGTGGGGCGGCAAAGTGAGAGAGAAAGAGAGAGAGTGATAGATTTCTTCTTTTCTTTTCACTTTGTTCTTGGAGATGATTGTAAGGAGATTGCTTTTGATATACAAGGAAAGCTTGATTTAAATCAGATATAAGTTGAATTTAGTACTTTGTTTGTATGTTTTCAAAGTCTTGTTCAATGAAAAGTTTTTGTTGTTTCTCCATGTGTAATAAGTAGTTTTCTTTACTCTTCCATCTTATAATGAATTAGTATGCATGTGTACGATATAGAATTGAGTAGATTTAGAATATATTGTGATGATTTTACTTTTTTCTTCATTTACATGTAAACTTGATCAACCTTCATGTTAAAATCTGTTGTGAGAACATGTAAGGTCCGGGATGGTATTGTCTCAATCAACTGTGGTACAATCACATGAGTGTATGGATGAGAATGTAGTCTATAGAGTTGAGTGAAAATAAATAGGAAAATAATCTTTAATGGGTGTAGAATTAGAGGACATTAGAGTGACAGGCTAAAGCCCACTAATTTGGTCTATTATTTTAGGTTTTGATGTGAGATGTTAGCCTCCAAGTGGAGGGATAAGAGGGAACTCTAGAGTGAGAGCTAGTATCTTCTCTACCTAGCCAGTCTTCAAAACTATTCAAACTTTAGATTAACTAATGTTCTTTATAACATCTCTAGTAAGGGTAAAGAATATAATTGCTCCTATTTGTTACAATATCTCTCACTACTTATTTTACTTTTACACAAGTCACTAATTTCATTGTATGAGGAAGAATACTTTTAATATATTAAAACCCACTTTCTGATTTCACTAAGTATTTTAATTTAGGAGTAGAAGTATTATTATAGTGATAATTGTAGGATGTAATAAAAATCAAACCTTTATCAACCTTCCCAGCTAGGGCTTGTTATTCTATACTAGAACTTCTCTTGAAAGCCACAGTGATTAACCTCGATCTCCATGGGATCGATATTCGGGGCTTAATAAAAAAATTCTATATTACTTGATAATGATAAGTATATTTACGTAGAATCCCTACAAATATAATTGAAATCTTACTTTGCCTAAGATCAAGTTTGGGATCAAGTTTTTGGTGTCTTTGGTGTCATTATCATTTGGTGTCATTATCAGGGATTAAAATCTTCAAGTGGTGGTGTCAACTTCATAAATCCTTACATATAATAAATATTGAGATCAAGTTTTTGGCACCGTTGTCAGGGATCGCAACGGATGATCTTGCCTTTTAGGAAAATTTTAGTTGAAGTAATTAGGCTTAGACTTAGAAAATTGTAGTGTCGTAAGAACTATTTTTCTGCGAAAATTGTTTTTTGTATGAAAATAGTGTTGTGAAAAAAAATATGTTTGTGTGAAAAATAAGGTGTTTGTGAAAATGTTTTATAGTGTTAAATATATTTTTTTTATTTTATTTGTTTGTATTAATGTATTATTCGTTGTGTTACGTATATTGTTTGTTGTGTTGCATATGTGAAACAAAGGATCTGGAGATTTGTGCCTTATGATCCTGAGTTAGAAAAAAGAAAAAAAATAGAAAAAAGGACTTATGATTCTGAGTTAGAAAAAAGGAAAAAAATCAAAAAATAGAAAGAACTTGAAAAACTAGAAATGGATCAAAATAATAACTTGAATAATAACTTGAAAAATTATCATAAATCATTGAGGGATTATGTAAATCCTACGACAGATGAAATTCACTCAAGTATACAAACCCCTGTAGTAGAAGCTGACTCGTTTGAAGTAAATCCAGTGATTATCCAACTGGTGCATAACAACCAGTTTGAGGGAACATCATCGAAGGATCCCTATTTACACTTATCAAATTTTCTAGAACTTTGTGCTACATTTCATTATAACTGCATGTCAGACGTTGTTGTCAGACTAAGGCTTTTTCCTTTCTCACTAAGGGATAAGGCTAAAATGTAGTTATACTCATTAGCATCTGGCTCTATTAAAAATTGGGAGGAGTTAATTCAGAAATTCCTAGCTAAGTATTTTCCACCTTCATGGAAAACTAAACTTAGAAACGATATTATCTCATTTTTTCAGTATAAAGGGAAATCAATATATAAAGCCTAGGAAAGATTTACAGAACTCCTAAGAAAGTGTCCACACCATGCTCTGCCCGATTGGTTAATCATTCAAACTTTTTATAATGGGTTAGTAGGATCCCTTAGGTCTATAATTGGCGCTGTCACTGGTGGATCATTAATGTCAAAACTATTTCATGAAGCATACGCGTTAATTGAAGAAATTGCTGTAAATGATTTTCAATGGCCCTCTGCAAGGTTAAATCCTAAAAAGGTAGCTAGTGTTCATGATACAGATCATGATACAGATGTGATTGCAGTGTGATTGCAGTTCTTGCATCTCAGGTTGCTACAATATCAAGGAAGTTGGACCAACTTGGAATGAACCAGCCTCAATGTACTTCAGAAAGTGAGAAAAGTTCATTAGGGCATATGATTCATTCTAACTTATCATATGAAACTTTAAATACCATAAATAACCCATATTCTAGCTTTTATAACCCAGGTTAGAAGAACCATCCTAATTTTAACTGACATCATATTATTGGGGGTGGAAACCAACAATGGCAAAATAATTATGCAAATCCGAATGGAAGTTAAAATAATTAGGGGAAAACAAACTATAGACCTTCATATACACCAAACCCTAACAATGATAAGCAATTTGAGGATAAGAATATGTCTATAAAATAAGTGGTATTGCAAATGGGAAACCAGTTGCAAAGTCAAAATGCTGAGTTTAGAAACATAGAGAATCAACTTGGATAAATTGCTAAACCCCAAGGAATACTTCCTAGCAACACTGAGATCAACCCTAAAGAGAAAAATGATGAACAAATAGACAATGTCCAATTAAAAAGTGGAAGAGAGATAAAGGATGTGGTTAGAAAAAAGAAAGAAGTTGTGAGAGAAACAAAGGAAACTAAAAGATCTGAAGAACATGTTTCTAAAGATCTGGAAAAATTAATATCTCCAACTAAAATTAATTTAGAAAGAACACCACCTCCATTTCCTCAAAGACTTAGACAGTATGAGTTGGATAAATAATTTTCGAAGTTCATGGAATTACTTAAGAAGTTAATGATAAATGTTCCTTCTGCTAAAGCTTTGGAACAGATACCAAGTTATGCAAAATTTATGAATGATATATTAAACAAGAAAAAGAAATTTGGGGATTACGATACAGTTGCACTAAGTGAGGAGTGTAGTGCTATACTTCAGAAAAAGCTTCCTCAAAAACTTAAAGATCCTTTTAGCTTAACAATTCCTTGTATAATTGAAGAATGATTATGTGGAAAAGCTTTATGCGATTTAGGATCGAGCATTAATGTGATGCCTCTATCAATATTTAGAAGGTTAGCTTTAGCTGATATTTCTCCCACTACTGTAACCCTTCAATTAGCTGATCGATCTATCATTTATCCAAAAGGAGTTATAGAAGATGTGCTTGTTAAAGTGGATAAATTTATCTTTCCTATGGACTTTATTATATTAGATATGAAGAAAGAAAAAGAAAATCCAATTATTTTGGGGATACCTTTTCTTATTACTGGACAAACTATGATAGATGCACAAAAAGGAGAGTTGACTATGAATATTAATGACCATGAAACCACTTTTGATGTTTTAAAGACTATGAAATATCCAGCTAAGAGAAAAGATGATGATTGTTGTTGGGTTGATGAAATTAATTATCTAAGTAAAGACCATTTTCAAGAAAGTTTTGAGAGTAAGTTAACAGATGAGATCGAAATGGGCTTTCATGATGAGTTGAAAATGTTATTTAAAGAAGGTTGTATGTATGTTCAGGAGAGGTGCAAAATGATGGATGTTGCTGAAAATAATAAACTTTTGATTCCATATGTTGAATAATCAAATGAATTTAAGATGAATGTACCCCATACAATTTTAAAGCCTACATATTTAGGAAATTCATCTACACCACCAATCTTTATATCTTCATATTCGACTTGATCACAAGAAGAGCCTGAATTGAAATTTGAATGATGAAATCATGAAATCAGTAAAAGATCTCCTAAGAATGAGTTATTCAAAATCACTGAATGGCATATTCCATGGTATACAAACAAAATGAATGACATTCTAATGTTGGGGAAGCAAGAGTAAATTGGTACATCGAGTCGTCGATGTTAGACCAAGTGCTTCGTGGGAGGCAACCCATGATTATCTTTGTTATTTGTTTAGTGTGATTGTTGTTATGTTGGATTGGATAATAGTGACATGTTGGAATTTGATCTGTGTTTGATGTGTAAGAGTGGATTGGATTAATGTTGTGAGGTAATTCCGTCAACATGACTAGATTCATATATGATTTCTGGTAGTAGCAGGTTGACGGTTCTATTACGACTTAGTTCTCAAGAAGAGCTGAGCATTACCTTGAAGCATGTAGAGTTTGGACTTGAACCACTCCATGTCAACTCTTTTACTTCCTTTATCTGACTTTGTCTTCACTAATTAAACTCATGAACTTACTTAGTGAACAACATTTGGATGAATTATACTACTTTTATTTACCAGATTTTGTCTACCTTAGACTTAGAGTAGCCCTGAAATTGGTAACACTTGAGGGAATTTTGTCCATGGGTGATAACTGTACAAAGTTTTATAATACACACATATTTTTAGTGTAGTTTCTTCTGTTAGAATTTGAAAGTAAGGAGGGAAATGTGAGTAGAACGGAGATCAAATGAACCTCAGTTGTTGTTTGTTTATGAATGTATGCGTCTATATATTAGAGTCTATGTGTTTATGTTCATGAGTCAAGTTGAATGAGTCATTGGAGATGAAAAAACTTATCTCAATATTTTAAACTTGTTAGCATATTTTAAACTTGATTTTAAACTTGTTAGCATCCAGCAATTCTTTTATAAAGTTTAAAATGTGTTCCTGTTTAATCTTCAGTTTGTACCTATTCTACTATTTAAAATTCTTTTATAGTGTTTAGGCTAGATTTACTTTCTACTGCAATATTCTACCATGTGTTATTTGCTGATATTTTTGTAGGATATGTAGTAAATTGTAAAATTGATCTTTCGCTGCCACATATTTTTGTACTTCATTGTTACACATGTTTTAGCTTAAATTTATGGGGAAAAGAAAAATATTTCAAATTTAAACCTTAATTGTTTTCAAAAGTACTACAAATAAACTTACATTTTATTTTTAATTATTATTGTTATGTGGAGTCACCTTAAGAAAGTTAGAATTTTAAGTATAAAAATGGAGTAGGAAAATTTAGTTGATATTTTTGGTGAAAAGGGGTGAAAAGGGTGAACCTAGGAGGGTTAAGGATATTTAGTGGAGAACTTGGGAAAATGAATAACTATCTTAAGTAGGAAGAATTGTACTTTTGAAAAACTAAGGATTCTTAGAATTTTTATTTTCAAACATTTAAGGCTCTTTTAGAAAGTATTTTAAAAAAAAAATAGTACAACTTTTCAAGTGAAGGAAAGTAATAAGTTTTAACTTTATAGGAGGATAGTGGAATTCAAAATTATTTAAGGACTTCTCTAGATATAGTAATCCTCACATAAAAAAATGAGAAAAAAGAAAGTTAACGGATCAAAAAGATCCTGAAGAAAAAAAGAGAAAAAAAAAGATGTAAAAAAAGAGAAAAAAAAGAAAAAAAAAAGTGAGGAGAAGCTTGAGGAGAGGTCCTAATCAAAAATTGGTTTCACTTGAGTCTTTCTATAGTAAAGAACTTAGAACAATCCTAATCTTGCTTTTTATACTTATATTAGTAAAAATTATTTTTACGAGAGTTCTTAAGTCTAGAAATTAAAGTTCATAGGATCCGAAGTTTGAAAAATTTGCATATGTTTTTGAATTAGATATCAAATTAAATTTCCAAGTTTGATGATAAATATTTTAGACCCTGGGCTAGTCTGATTCACTAGAAGTTCATCTAATTTGAACTATCACATTTTTAGAACAAAATTTTAGCAATTATAAAGGATGACCAATTAATTCTAATCTACATAAATTATTTTAAAAATGTAATATTACTTGAGGACAAGTAATGTTTAAGTTTGGGGATTTTAATATACCTAAAAATGTACTATTTTTCATGCTTTATTTTATAATGATATTGCACTTTAAGGGTATGTTTTATTGTGGTTTTGGTTCTAGGTACATCAAGTTGAAGAATTTGGAGTGAGCAAAAGGGGAAAAAATAGACCAAAATGGAGCAAATCGGGTCAAACCGGGGCACACCGGAGCCAAGGGGACCTAAACCAGACATTTAAGTGTTTGTGCTCGGCACTTAAGCACCCAAAATGGTGCTTATGTACCACCCAGACAGAGGGGAGGGTGCTTAAGTGCCCAAAAATGGCGCTTACGCGCCTGAGACGGTTTTCAAGATATCTTCTAGAATATACATCAAATTTGGACAATTTTTGAAGTGGTGCTTCATGCTTCTCTTGGGGAATTCAATGGAAATGATAAAAGGGACTTTATTGAATAATTTGGGGTGGTTATATGGAGTTATGAAGAGTCACTTGAGGCATCATTTGGAAGATTCATTGAATCTGGACATTTTTTAAGAGACACTTAAGCATCTCTTGGAAAATTATAAAAAAAGGCTTGGAAATATTTTTAAAATAACTCTTGAAAAATCTTGGACTCTCGAATTAATTAGAAGAGGAGAAGAATACTTGAATAAGAAGAAGAAGGCTTGGGCGTGAGCCCCAAGAGGGGTGGCAAGGTGAGAGAGAAAGAGAGAGAGTGGGAGATTTCTTTTTTTTCTTTTCACTTTGTTCTTGGAGTTGATTGCAAGGAGATTGCTTTTGATATACAAGGAGAGTTTGATTTACAGAGTTTGATTTACATCAGAGATAAATAAGTATTTTTATTTGAATTTAGTACTTTGTTTGTATGTTTTCAAAGTCCTGTTCAATGAAAAGTTCTTGTTGTTTCTCCGTGTGTAGTGAGTAGTTTTTTTTACTCTTCCCTCTTGTAATGAATTAGTATACATGTGTATGATATAGAATTGAGTTGAGTGAGAATATATTGTGATGATTTTACTTTGTTCTTCATTTACATGTAAACTTGATCAACTTGCATGTTAAAATCTGTTGTGAGAACATGTAAGATCCGGGATTGTATTTTCTCAATCAACTGTGGTATAATCAGATGAGATTTTATTGATAATAATGTAGTCCATAGAGTTGAGTGAAAATAAATAGGGAAATAATTTTTAATGGGTGTAGAATTAGAGGACTTTAGAGTGACATGTAGAGTGACATGCTAAAGCTAAAGCCCCCTAATTTGTTCTATTATTTTAGGTTTTGATGCGAGATGTTAGCCTCCAGGTGGAGGGATATAAGGAAACTCTAGAGTGAGAGCTAGTATCTTCCCTGCCTAGCCCGTCTTCAAAACTATTCTATTCAAACTTATTCAAACTTTAGATTAACCATTGTTCTTTATAACATCTCTAGTAAGGGTAAAGAATAAAATTGCTTCTATTTTTCACAATCTCTCTACCTGCTTGTTTTACTTTTACATATGTCACTAATTTCATTGTATGAGGAAGAGTACTTTTAATATATTAAAACTTACTTTCTAATTTTCACTATGTATTTTAGTTTAGGAGAAGAAGTATTATTATAGTGACAATTATAGGATATAATAAAAACCAAACCTTTATCGACCTTCAAAGCTAGGGCTTGTTATTCTAGACTAGAACTTCTCTTGAAAGCCGTCGTGATTAACCTCGAACTTTATGGGATCGATATTCAGGGTTTAATCAAAAAGCTCTATATTACTTGATAATGATACGTATACTTGTGTAGAATCCCTACAAATAGAATTGAAATCTTACTTTACTTAGGATCAAGTTTGGGATCAAGTGTTTGGTGCCATTACCAAGGATTAAAATCTTCAAGTAGTGGTGTCAACTTCATAAATCCTTACATATAATAAATATTGGGATCAACAACCAGCAATGGGAAAGCGCTCAAATCGACCCTACAAAAAGTTGAAATAACTAGGATTGTGATTGTCGAGTATTTGGAGGAATTAATGATTAACTTAGGGATGGAGTTACAAAGTTAGGTTGATGCCCTTAGATATATAGAAAACCAAGTTGGGTAGTTAGCTAACCAATCAAGCAATGAACCCTAAGAGATGTCAGGGGTAGTAGAGGGCCATAACTTTGAATCTGAAGAGTTGATCTCTGAAGAGCAAGCTTAATTGGATGACTTTTGTTGGAGGATGACTAAGGAAGAATATGCACTTCTTTTTAAGGCCCTCCCATGAATTGCGAGGGAGATAGTTGAGCCTATAGTACCACCCATAGGAGTTCCCCAAGAGAAGGAATTTGAAGATAGCCCTAAATAGAAGAGTAACTCAATAGAGCTAAACCCTTAACCCTAAAACTTAGGGAGAACCCTACCCAAGAATTAGTATATTCTGATTTACCTTATATGGAACCATTTCATGCAACTATCAATGAAAATAATAATTTATGAAAAGAAAAATTAATTGGGAGAATTTTGGATTTAGAAAATACCCTTAGGTATAATCATCTGAATAAACGTCCAACATCCCCTCTAGAAGATTGATTTCAAATTGAGAGGAAAAATTTGAAAGAAAAATTAAATTTTGATGACTTTAAAAAACTCTCGGACCAACAAAATATTGGGTGATTGAACAGTGATTACAAAATTAGAATTTTGATTATGGAGAAAGACTTTTTGTCGAGTGTACGATGTTAAACCAAGTACAATCTTAGGAGATAACACAAATGTTCTCTGATGTGTTAATCATGTTATTGCTTTCTGCATTTGTTTCAAAATTTTCTTTGGAATTTGCTTTAAAATTTTCTTTGGAATTTCTTTTAAATTATTTTTTAAAACGAGTAGTTTTGAATTTTGTTTCCTTATGAAGTGGCGACCCTTATTTTGAGATTCTTAATGCACTATGTTTTCTTACTTACTTTTGAGATTTTTACCTATTGAGTTTTGATTCGTACTATTTGAGATTCATGTAGCTGCTCCTGTGGCTACTTTTTCTTATACTTACCTAATTTTTCATTTATTATTTTTTCTATTATATATGTGATGGAAAAAAGAAAGTTTGGGGGAAAGAAAAAAAAACATATTTATGAACCTAAAAGTTAGCTCACATAACTCAGTAGAGAACTAAAATTAAAATTGACAACTCTTATTAGGAAGTTTAATTTATTTCAAACTATTTATTATAGTTTAGTGAAAGTAGATAAATTTCATTTAGAAAGATTAGCTTTAATGAGTTAATAATAAGATTCAGACCTTAACAAGTTTAGGCTTTACCTAAAAGAACTCATATATTATTAAAAGCATAACTTAAGTGTTAAGTTGCAGACTAAGAATGTTTCATTCTTGTTAAGTTCATTTTTATCAAGCTATCATTATCTTAAGCTTTAACTGAAAAGTTAATCTAAAAGGTGTGGCATTAAAATATCAAGTGTTGATTTTTACCATGTAAGAAACATCACCCTTCATCTTATTTGAATTTTAAAAGAAAAAGTTGTTAAGCAGTTATAGTAATTCTTAGAAGAAAAGAACAAGAAAAAGAAAAGAAAAAGAAAAAAGAAGCAAAAAGTGAGCAAGTCCCTCAGGAGAAGCTTGAGGTTGGTATAATAATTATTAAAAGAAAAAAAAAATTAGAAGGGTGAGTACTTGGACTTAAATAATAAAACTTTTCCATTTTATTTAATAAAACACCTTTTTAGTTATCTTCAAATGAAAGAGTCAAGTAATGTTGAGTTGGCTAAAATGAACTAAAATTGCATTAGAAACATTCAAAGTCTGTTAAAGATGCTTAAATTATATCAATTTAATGATTTATAGGATTTTCTTAGGGATGAGAATGAGGGGAATTAAAGAAAGGTCAAGATGTTCACCATAAAAGCTAATTGATCCTATAATGACTTTTAACACTTTTATTAGCTTATGGTAAACAGGTGGAATAGTTAGATTTCTTTAGGAGTGTTAATTTAATTCATAAGAGTCCAACTGAGCCATGTGATTACTTGATGGATAGATATAAAGTAAGTTTGGGGGTATGACCACACCATGGATAGATAAAAAATCAAGCGAAAAAGTACCCCGAAGCGACATGACCACACCATGTATCGAAGCAGAGCGGTGTGACCAAAATGCATCTGACATGACCACACCACTTTAGGGATATTAGTTACATGACCACACCACCGTCAGATGTGACCATGCCACCCCCTTGTAGTCCAGTGGAGTGACCACGCCAAGTTTGGATGTGACCACATTGATGAGCCAAAAATCACTTTAGGTAGAAAATTTGATGGTCCAAGCCATGATTCTTGATATAAAAGAGATTCTTAGGACTTCATGGAGGGATTTCTAAATTCAAGAGTCATTGGAGGCAGCTAGAGGTAAGGTTTGGAGAGAAATTTTGAGAGTTTTCCTCAAAGTCTTCTTCCTCCTTTAGTAGAAAATATTATGCATGAGAAAACTTGTATTTTGTGAGTTTTGAGAGACGGGAAAACCACAACTATGGATAAAATAGTTCCTTATAGTTCTACTTATTTTTGTTTCTTGCAATGAATTCCTGTATCATTTTTCATGTTATGGTTTTCTTGCCAATGCGTGGCTAAATTTGTTCTTTGTGTCTTTATGATGTATGGGTAGTTGATTTAATCGTAATTTTTTTGTAATATTTTTCCATTAGCATTTTTATTGTGCTTTTTTTTTGCCAAAGTTGTTGGTTGAACTCTAAGCCTAATTTACTTTTAGTTTGGCCAACTAGGAAATCAAAATCTTTTGTGAAGCTACGACCTCTAATCATTGCGTAGTGAAAACAAAGGGTTATACATAGAATTATGAGATGATCGACATATTCTGGCAGAATTCTGCAATCATCCTAGGGGATCAAAATAGTTATGAGAAATGACATGGAGATTGAAGAAGCCTTAACTTCATAGATTTTAAGCTTCTTTTGATCTAGACATAGGGATTATTATATCCCCGAATAACAACTATCACATAAGAAAATATTTAAGAAAATCACAATCATCACGAATCTCAAATCATAGAGGAACGCGCCCCATAAATCTTGAAGGAACACACAAAAGGGTTTCCATCATTTTTACTTCCTATTTTCTGTTAATTTCTTTGATTGTTATAACCTTTGGAATTAAAACTCCTTTAGTGAACTCATTGAACTAGGTAACTAAATTAGTGAACTAGAATTTTTTCTGTGGAAATAAATTGCTAACACTTTCAATATGGTATCAATAAGTGGGCTCTTAGATCGCATACTACTTGACACGTGCACTTGCATTGTACTATCACTTATCGTGCCATTTACTTCATGGTATGTATTGGTGCATTAGTAGCCCTCCATGCTAGATATGAAATGACAGGTGGAAGTTTTCACATTCTAAGCAAATTGTTGGTGGTGTTGTTATCTAGATAATGTAATCTCTACCCTAGAGTAGTGGCATCACATTGAAACTCCTAAAATTTCTTAGAAACTAAATGAGGATGAGAAGGAAGTGAAGTTAATAATGAAATTGAGCAATTACTCTAAGCTTTTATAAGATTTAAAGCTCTTCTTTATGATATCATGCCTTACAAAGATTTCATCTTCATTCATACACCCCTGCATTCATACACAGAGTGTAAATGAAGTAAGGTTGGCTAATGTCGACAATCATGCTATCTTGAGTCATAAAAAGAATTGAACTTTTAATAACATGATAAAAAATGATCGTGAACCACCTCTTTATTGCATATTCTAAAGCAACTCATTTGTTAATTCCTCATGTGAGCTAGGTAACATCCTGGCATATATAGAGGAATTTCATGCTTTGGATTTAGTGGTAAGAGCCTTAGCAGAGAAAGTAATTATTTTCCCCTTTCTTTCCTTTGAATTTTTTAATAGAGGAAGGTTAACTAGCTCAATATTTTATTAAATTTAGGCTAATTATTGAGGAATTAGGAATCATAATCCACTAACCAATATATGATATTGATCAAAGATCTATGAAATAAGAACCATTTCTATCTTACAAAGGCTTTGTAGCCCTTATATTAATTGTCATTCGATAAGAACTCATGGACTACAAGAACGATAGTGGGGTCAAGTTCCACTATAAATAATTCAAAATCCCTATTAAAAAAACTATGCTCAAATAAGCCAATAACTTTAAGAAACCATACTCAATTATGAATTTAAAATGTAAAAGAGAGTTTTCATATCTTGTATGGGCTTCAACACTCACAATCATACTATTATCAAATGACCCTGAAGCCTTCTTCTTTTCTTTTGATCTAGAACTTGGCACCATGTATTCACAATGAAAATCAAGAACAAAACTGAAAGAGGAGGAAGGTAGAAGCTCAAGGATCCAAGAAATCCTAATGAATTTGGTTGGAAAAAACCCCTTTATAATGACATCTTGGCACCATGACACTGGTTGTGGCAATGAGCAACCAGTGCTAGATCGGGTAAAAAACTCCTATTAACCTTTGCTTTTCTAGCCAATAAAACTAGTTATCATAGATTTCATTGATGAAGCATTGTGACTCTTGGGGAGGCTCGATTAATGACCAACAAATGCCATCAATTAACTCTAAAAATGGTTAGTTTGGCTATGTGCATGAAATTGCACATGTAATTTTGATCAGCACCTGGCTGTTGTGACTACAACACCGTGGTGCTATAAAACATAGTTTTGCGGTGCCATCTCACCCAGAGCACTGGTGCTAATAATAAATCTACAATCATTAATATCAGGTTCAGGCACTGTAGCACCGGATCCTCTTAGAAGGATTCAAGAACACATGCCCCATAGGACAACAAATTAAGTCCTAAGGCATTGTGTGATGTTATAGTATTGAGATGAGTAAAAAAAGATGCCAAAACATAGATCAAAGAAGAATAAAAAATTATTATTTATTTACTTGGAAGGAAAAATTCCTTCTTATTCGAGCATCAACATGCATGAGATTTCTTTAAAACATAGAGGAATAATGTTTTCCTTTTTGCCACAGAGATCCTTATCTATTAGTATGCCTAGATGAAAGTATGATGCTAGAATGATAGTTTTTATAGATTTTTGTAGCTTTATACATATGATTTATAACATCTAAGACGAAATGCCAAGCCCCCAAAATACTTAGGTTTGGTACTAGTATTTCAAACAATAATATGAATTTTATTACAAGTATCATTATGATTTTAAAAGTTGTTTATCAATGAAAATATATTTTTTCTAAGGCTCTTAGAGATAAATGTAGATATAGTTCTATATAGTAGATTTTACCAATTGGATTCAACTTTCAAAAGAAAGAAGCTTATGTTTCCATCCACTAAGCCACTTTTTGTTTGTTAGTAATTTTGGGGCAATATTCTACATTGAGTTTAGTATGATTAATCTCAAGAAAGTGACAAATATTCTACATTGGGCAATATTCCATTTTGTGAAATATTCTACTTAATTTTGTGAAGTAAAAAAGTAGATTAGTAGGATTGGCACAAAGATTACTAACCTCATAGAAAATGTTTAAAGTGTTAAAAAGAGCATTAGTAGTAGTTAGATCACCTTTCCCAAAAAATTAGAATCTCATCAGCATAAATAAGTTATGTGAAATTATTCCCTTTTGACTCCAAATTTTTTTAGAAGACATCCATCCATATATATAGTAAAAGTATAAAAAGAGACTGAGTAGCCCTGCCTCAAATATAGGAGATTTAAAATAACCTTGAGCTCGTTAATAAAAATAGAAAAAAAATGGAACATGAGAAATGCAAGCATTAGTTCAATTGATGTATGTATTTATAAAACCCAAAGAGGCCATTCTATTATATAAAGGATTAATTCTATCAAAAGTATTAATAATATTAATTTAAGAAAAAAATTAGAATGTATAACCACTTGAGATAAAGCCAAACAAAATTTCATTAGTAAGAACCACATTATCTACAATATCTTTATAGAGAAGAAGGACTACATATAGTATTACAAAGTGATAAAAGTCTATTGTCATTAAGTGCTCAACCTAAGAACTTTTTGGAATTAAGATAACAGTTGAATGTTTGATTACATAAGATAGCCTTACATAAGTGAAGAAATAATGAATAGGTTATATTTCAAGAGGAGCCAGCGATGTGTAAGATATCCTTAAAATTTTTTATAGTGAACTCATCCAAATCAGTTGTTTTGTCATTCCTAATGTTCAACAATGCATGCTTGATTTCACCATCAACAAAATCCTTTTTAAAGTGATCATATTCTTAGGTGGTAATAGAATGACCAATAGGAATGTTCTCATGATTAGTGGGGTTAGAGTTACTAGAGAAATTAAGTAGAGAGAAGAAATAAATGATGGATTCACTAACAAATTTTTCTTAAGTATGAATGTAGCAATTATTGACCAATAACTCTTTGATGCATTTTCCATTATTTTTTATTTTAATTTTCTAATAAAGAAATTTGAAATCAACTTCTCCTTTAAAGAGGCAATCACATTTGGCTCTTTATTGACCCATTTATTCTCACAATTAGAAGCATTAATAAACTTATTTTGAATTGTTAAGGCTTCAGAAATGAGTTATTTATAGGAAGGTTGTTTATCAAGCTTAAAATAAATGTCCTTTTGGAAGTTTTTGAGCAGAGATAAAGGGTTAAGAATATGATTGAAGGTGCTCCAACTGGCATGTTTAAGAGTAAACTAGACGTTCTTTAATTTTTTACATAGAGTAAACATAAGGTCTCCTTATACAAAATTATTTCAAGAAATAGAACCAATGGTATAAAAGTCAAGGCAAGAGTTCTAATAATTTTTGTAAATAAATTGATGAGTAGATCTAAAGTTGTTATGTAAGTGGAGAAGAATGGAAGAATGATCAGAAGTCAATGGCTCCAAAATTCTGTAGTACATTACCAATCTAGAATGCATTTTAAGTGATGATCAAGTTTTTGAAGTAACACATAGTGTTGGGAAGATCAATTAATCCAATCTTTTCAATATAAGTTGTAATTCACAAGTTTAGTAGGAGGAGGATGAGGAAAAAATTCTTAATTTTGTTTAAAACATTGAATAAATTAAAGTAACCAATAAGAATCCAATTTTTAATTATACTAGTAGCCATAGAATTGATAGTAGACCACAATTCATTCCACTTAATTACACAATTATCAATATAATTAAAACTAATATAAAAGCTAATCGTAGAAAGAAAAGAGACAATAACATGTATGAACTAATCTAGCCTTTCCAAAATTGAGAAAGAAATGGTATTAGAATTCCATTTGACCCATATGCGACCATTAGGTGCAGTAGATAAAATTATTAATTTGACCATCTTTAAGAAAACCTGTAATGCTTGGAGCATTAATGATCTAAAATAGTGGAGGAAGACAACTTGGTTTCAATCATGCAAAGAAAAATATTCAAATTATAGCCTTTCACCAGACTGCTTACATCATTAGTTTGTGATTCACCATTGAGCCCACAAGCAACCAAACAGTTATATAAGGGTAAAACATAAGTTAAAGTTAAGATGAGTAGATTTTATTTTTGGCTCTGCCTTGCTTGTCTCTTGAGGTAGTAGGAATGGCTAAGGAGTTGAGATAGTGTTTTGAGTTTAGTAAGAATAATTAATTTGAAGAGTGATTCAACTATAAGAGATCAGGTGGTTTGGAGCTTAGGGAGAATTATTACGTTTAAGAGAAAAATCTTCAATTATGTTATTATAATAGTTAATGGGGTTAAAGAGAGATATGTTTAATTCATGTGATGTATTCTCTACAGTAGTGGGAACACATGAAGTAGGGGTAATGTAATTATTTTTCTTAGTACCGCTTATAGATGGTGGGTGTCAAAAACTAGAGCATTAGTAACTTCTCCATCGGTTTAAAGGGAGAGTGGGGGTAGGCTAAAGATTTGCATTCATGAGCAAGGTCTTACAAAGCATGAAAGGAGACACTTTCCACTTGTATTCAATAAGATGGCACGTATCTTGCCCTTTAATAAAGATAGTGATTGAATCCAGAAAAAGGGTATTCAATATTTATTTGCACACTAACTCATACAAAAGTTAAACAGCTTCTTTTAACAGTTAAAGAATTAACTTATAAAATAATTCCAACCTTGGTATCAATTGTGGAAATAAATTTTTCTATCCAATAGCAGAAGGTTATGTTAAGGAGTTCAATCCAAATAGGAATCTATTTAAAGTCCTCTTTTATAGGCTTGAAAGCATGACTTCTTTTAAAACGCAATGGTTTAACCAATAATAAACCAAGGACAACCACACAACACCATATCTTGATCTTCCATGCAGGAAAACATAAACAAGTAGAAACCTTTAGCCAAGGAGATAAGATCAATGTTAGCATGCAGTAACCAATGCTTGGAAATAGCTTTTAAAAGATTAATAAAGAAGGGTCATTCTTTAAAACATAACCCACCAAAACAAGATCCCACATTTTTTTTTCCTTCATCCACTTACTTATCAGATAATATGATGTTCTCTTCAGTGCTTGGAATGTAAGAGATATTAAAGTTTGAAGAGGGAAGATGGGAGGTAGAAGCCCCTTCCAATTTATAGCAAATGGTTGGTCAAGAAGAGAAGAGGTGTTGGCAAAAGAGAGCGAGGGAACAAGTAGTTGGTGAGGTGGGGTAGGGTTTGATGGATCCATGCAAATAAACCCCTTACAAACAATATTTGGGGAGTGGAGAAATAAATGTAGGAAGAGGCATCATTGATAATAAATAAACCATAACTTAGCACATTTGGAATTTTAGTATTATTTTCTTCCAAAGCAGCTCTCTCGAAAAAGTGTTGACAAAACTTCAGTCAAAAGGAAAATGATATTTTCTTTGGAAGTATTGTAACATCTTGTGTAGTTATATATAAAGTAATTAGAGTACTGAAAGTCTTTTAATTATCTCACTTCAAAAACATTATAGATTGGTTATTTAGATAATAAATCAAAATTATGATATAAGTGTTCCATTTCATAAAATTTAGGTTGTGTAATTATTTGACTAAAATTTTAAATATTTTCTACTTGATTTTTATAAAATTTAATAAATTGAGCTCGATTTAGAGGATGGCCTGAATTTAGTGCCTTGCTTTTTGAAAGTAGAAAAGTTAAGGTCGTGCTAAATGGAAGCTATTCATTTTAATTTGAGCCTTGTTGCAAAAAATTTTTACGATATTCAAATTATTTTATGCATGCTTTAGCTTTGTATGACGATTCTACATACTCATACACATACAACTTGAAGAAAATGATACATGGGAAATCAAAGATCCCACATAGAAAACATATAAAGAGAAAATACTATGGCTCTTGTTCAAGATAAAATGATTTATAATATTCTTTGCTTGTAAGAAAATTATTAGTAGAGTTAATGATTAAGGTCTTGGCTTTTTACTGAGATTTAGAACACTTACAAATAAAAAAGTATTTCTTAAGGGACAATAGACTTTTTTACAAAGATATATATATTGAAAGAAAAAAGTCATGGGTTTAACTTTATTAAGCTAATTCCATTATTTTATATTATTCATTATAAGTGATGCACTTTCTTATAATTGAATAAGGTGGCAATGCATCATTGTATTCTAGATACTATGATTAAAGTTTGAGTCTGAAGTCCTAAGTGTTACGTTTAAGGGCAATCTTAGATGAGCAATAGAGATTGGGTAAACATTGTTAGGTAATGATGGCTTGGCCATTATAGTTTAATGATTGTGGCTAGGTGGCCATAATTAGAAAAAGATGGACGGATGAATGTAGACATGCAATGATGATCAAATTACTGCAAACCATTGACTTCAGTTGGACACCCATAAATGAGAGATGGTGGTTGGGAGATTTTAATTGAAAAAAGGTGGTCAAGCAAATGTAGAAGAATCATTATGATTCAAGATTAATAATTAAGTAAAGAGGTTGAGTGATTTTAGTCAGACAATGGGGTTTAGTGAGCTCTAGTTGAACTTTGATGGAGATTTTATAGTAGTGGTCAAAAGACGATAATTATACAAGGGTGGCTTCAATCTAATAATGGTAGTTTGACAATGATATTTGAGCTATAAAAATCTAATGGTAGTTAACACACTATGAAGGTACAATTATGGTGGATGTGCAGTGGTGGTCAGACGATAGTGGACATATGTTAGTGACCTGATGGTTGTGGATAGGTTAAAAACTTTGACAATGGTGCTTGGGTAGTGGTGGGTTGACGATAATGGTGGAATAGCCATAACTGAGTAACAATGATTTAGAGATCATCATCGAGTGATTGAGGTCTGGAAATCATTGACTGGTGACTTAGGTCAAAAGAACATATTAGAGTATCAACGATCAAATAGCCATTATTGGGTGTCAAAAATTGAGTGCCTATAGTTTTGTGATAGAGATCGAAATACTTTAGAATGAAGTCATAGATCAGATGATTATAAACAGGAAATGGAAGTCAAGCAATAGTGGTCAGGAGACTGTAGTGCTCGTATTTGAGTATTGATGGTGATTTGATGACAGAGGTTAACATGCAATTAATGGTTGAGCAATAGTTGTTGAGTAGCAATGATATGACGACAATGAAAGGGTAGTTTTAGTTCGACTATGGTGGTTGGAATAGATGGGCAATAGAAATCTAACTGCTGTGGACAAGCATCAATAGTTTGATGGAAGTGGTAAGGCGCATAATGACAAACTAATGATAGTGGATGGGTGGCTTTAGGCTAAAGGTGAAGCTAGGATGATGGCAATCTAACAACTATGGTTGGCCAATGCTAGTTTGACAATAACTAATAGACAACATCGTCCAATGGCGGTGGATGGGCTACTACAATTTAGTGTTTGTAGTGTTTGTGTCAAAATATTTCAATGGCTTTAAGTGGTGAGAGTCTGACAACAGTGATCAAATAGAACTTAAATATTCTCAAGATTTTTTTGCTCTATCCAATTTTCACTCCAAATCCAAATCTCTCCATGATAAGAGTGAGACTCTATTTATATATTTTGAGTGTGACATCTTTTTTAAATACAACCAATATTCAGAATACTTTCTTGGATGGTTGTAAGTAATCCACTTGATCATACGACTAGGATTTAGGTGGTATAAATGTAAAAAAATAAAGTGCAGATGTTAGATATGTAAATACATAAGAATTGTGTGGCATTTATGTAAATCCCCCAAATATATATCTACACACACACACACCATATTATTATTATCATTATACATACATACCCCGCCCTCCCCCAACATGTGACTTGCTGATAATTGAATTTAATTTTATATAAGTTAACTTACTATAGTTTTCAGGGACATTTACATACATACCACCCAATTCCTATGTATTTACAAATCTAACATCTAAACTGCCTTTCACTTTTCTACCACCCAAATCTTTCATATCACATAAAAACTATCATTATTTTAGCTTTAAGAAAAAGAAATACACCTTTTCATGTATAGATAAGTTGGTATGTATGTAACAAATTGAAGAATAGGTGTTAGATAGATAACACACATAAGAATTGAGTGGTATGTATGTAAATCTTTCAATAATAAATATGTATTGATGAGAAAATTATAGGGAAGCAAGTAGAATGTGGAAGATAAAATTAGAATTAAATTTCAATTAAGTTATGCAAGTAAAAGATTTCAATAAAAACAATTTTAATTAAATTATTTATGTAATAGATTTAAGAAAGATTTACATACATACCACTTGATTAATTCCTATTTATTTATACCTCTATGACATAGACTTCATTTTTTATATATATGACACTTTATGCATGAAAATATTTATTTCATTTTTTTCTTAACTTAAAATATTGATATTTTGTTTGTGATAGAAAAAATTAGGTGTTGGATACAAAGATACATATAAATTGGATGGTAGATATGTAAATTAAGCTACATATTTTATAAGTAATTAGATTAAAGTTTTCAATATTTAAAATAATATCATATAAATTAAATTTATGTAATTATATTTTAATATATTTTAGTTACTAAGATATAATAGTATGATGTCATGTTCAAAGTTTGGTCATGTATTAAATTTTTTAAAAAATAATTATTTTTTACACTTTTATATTGCTACTTCATGGCACCCAAAAAGAGAGAGAAGGATTTTCAAATAACTACTAGTGGGTCCCACTATTTGAAAATTGAGGGCAACCTAACATTGCTATTTACAAATCAAGCACCTTCTTTCTTTCGTTCATTTTTCAAATTCTAACTCAAATATCAAAGGTCATGATAATACCTCAACACATATTTTTCAATTTTATCATATTCATGGTGGCAAACGTAAATGCATCGATTTCATAGTTCAATAACTCAGCTAAGTGTTTGTTTGATTCGTAAATAGCAATATTTCTTGTGCTATGTATGTAATTATCCTTACAATTTAATGTTCTTAGCTTGTGAAAGTGAAATTTGTTACATGATGTTGTTTGATTTGAAGGGTATGAATTTTAAAGTTGTTATCAAAATTTAAAATTTAGTTTTGCATGATCAAATCTTTATTTTTACACTCAATATTTAATCAATAATTAATTGATTAATTAACTAATTAATTAACTAAAATTTTGGCATCCAATCTGCGAAATCTCATACCTTTTGCAAGCTCGAGTAAACAGAAAAAAATTGCGTACATAAGACGTACATAGCACTGCGTACGTCAGGGTTATACGGAGGGTACAGATGGGTTATATCTGTGTTATACCATCTGTAAACGGAGAATTGGGTCGATAACGTGAGCCACAAGGTACGCTAGAAAGCAGAAGAGCTTGAATTTAAAATTTTAATAAATAATAAAAGTGAAAGGAATATGAAAAATAGGCTCATATTAGAATTAAAATAAAATTATAAAAAATAAAATAAATATTAATCAGATCTTATCATTTAACTAGATTGGATACAAGTAAAAACTAAAAATTAATAGGGAGCCCACAAATCCATCAAATATAATTGATTTTAATTCTATGAAAAAAAAAACATCAACATAAAATAATATTTGATAAATAAAATTAAACAACCAAGTGATTTCTTATAAAAGCTCCAACTTATTGACTAAATACTCCCAATATGAAAGAAATTAAACTATGGATGTCATTATAGAAAGGCTTCAACTTGTTAAAAAATGTGAACATTGTTCATTGTTCATTGTTTTCAAACGGCTGACCAGAAGTCTTCAAAGTCAGCAGATAACGACCGTAATGCCTTTCAACGTGAGAGTGCATACTTTTTCAACAAAAATTTTCAATGTTAGGGCCAGTTTGGGGAAGCTTATAAATGCGGCGGCGTTTTTTAAAACGTCGCCTGACCGTTTGGTTTGTGCATTTTTTAAAATGTTGTCTGCCGCATTTGAATTTTTTACACTAAACGCAGACAGCTGATTGACCCTCGCGGTCGACTTACGGGCTGTGTTTTAGGATAAGCTACTCATCCTGAAACGCACAAGCTGTCCCAAACAAACCCTTAATCCTCGCTCAATTTGGGATTTCAATTGCTACTTACCATTGCAGGTTAAAACCATAACTTGTTAGGTAGATTAAGAAATAACACACCATGGATATCATACTTACACCTACTGCGCTAAGCACTTGGACATTTTACGGATTAAATGTAAGATTTAAATGCAAATTTAAATAGTTTAATAAGGAAAAGTGAAGAATCTTAAGATCATAATCTAATTATTAGAGGATTTATTAAATTTTAAAATTGAGGGCTCCTAACTTTTTGCACTTGTTCTCTAATGTATCCTAGAGCTACTCAAACATATTGAATTTGTTTAATAATTCTACTTAAACTATGAGACAGTTTGTTTGAGCCAAAGATCATATCTTCAAAGAAAAAATGAAAAAAAAATTTGTATCCTTCAACATATCCTAAGATTAAATTCAATATAAAAAAATTTTCCCAATCTTGTTTATCTGTATTTGTATTCCCTTTATAGTCGATAGCCAGCGTAAAATTTATTGAAATAAATCTTGACATGAATCATTTTGATCTTTGTGTAAGTGTTAGGGCGTCCATTGGAAACGACGTGTTGTATAGCCTGAATACAGTGAATAGTGTGCAAGGGCCGCTACGCTGGCACCCGGGGTGTAGTGCAAATAAGCAAGGGTTCTCATATTACTGACGGATGCAGACAAAGAAGTTAGTCCATAAAACTAATGAAAATAATAATAGGATAGGATCTTGAAATATAGATACTCTCAATGATAAATTAATGGAATTAGTTGACATTATGATTCATAGAAAGATTAATATCTTATGTATTCAAGAAACTAAATGGGTTGGAGAAAAGGATAAGGAGATTGATGACTTAGATTCTAAATTTTGGTATTCTGGTAAAAGTCGCACTAGAAATGATGTAGGTGTAATTATAGATAAGAGTTTGAGAGATAATGTTGTAAAAGTTTATAGAGTTGGAGATAGAATTATAACCTTTAAGATTATCATTGATACTAAGATTTTTAATATTATAAGTGCTTATGCTCTCAAGTAGGTTTAGATATAGGGTCAAAAGATAAATTCTGGAATGACTTAGAAGACTTAATACAAATGATACCTCTTGAGGAATGAATTTTTTTTGGAAGAGATTTAAATGGACATGTCAGTAGAGTGGTAGAAGATTTTAGAAATATTCATGGTGGCTACGGTTTTAGAGTGACTAATGAAGAAAGTAGAGCTATTTAAAATTTTGTTTATGCGTATGATTTTGTTATTACTAATATTTTATTCTAGAAAAGAGATGAGCATCTTAATACTTATAAGAATGGATCTAATAAAGTACAAATTGATTATTTTCTTATAAGAAGAAGAGATCTTCGAGATTGTACAAATTGTAAGGTCATTCAAAGTGATGATTTAAATACCCAATATCGTTTATTAGTTCTAGATTTTAAGATGAAGAGTTGTAAATTAAAGAATATTAGGACTCATTATCGTAGAATTAGATGGGAGAACCTAAAAGACACAAATAAAATTATTTTTATGAGTAAAATTCAAGATTTCAAAATTTAGGTTGTTCATGATGAAGCAAATGTTATGTGGGAGAAAGTAACAAATATTATTAAACAAGTAGCAAAAGATGTATTTGGAGAATCAAAATAAAAAGTTTCTTTAAATAAAAATAGTTGGTGGTGGAATAATAAGGTGCAAGAGAAGATATAATATAAGAAATTATGTTATAAAAATTGGTTTAAATGTAAAAGCTTAGAGAACTAGGAAAAATATCAAACAGCCCGCAGGAAGTCTAAAAGAACAATATGTAACGCTAAAAATTGTGTTTTAAAGTTCTTTATAATAGATTAAATACTAAGAAGGGTGAAAAATATATGAATAAACTAGCCAAACAAAAATAAGAGAAAAGTAATGATTTAACTCAAGCAAAGTGTATTAAAGATGAAAATCAAAAAGTTTAATTTCTTAGAAAAAGATATTCAATATAGGTGGGTGAATTATCTTGATAAACTTTTTAATGAGTTTTCTGAAAATACGATTGACCTTAGTAATCTTAATATCATTAATAATAATAATAATAAAACATTTTATTTTTATCGTCGCATTAGCAAAAAAGAAGTTGAGGAGGTTTTAAAGAAGACCATGGGTGGAAAGTCTATAGGACCTGAAGATATCCCAATTGAAGTTTGGAATTGTTTAGGAGATCTGGGAGTTTCTTGGCTACTAAAATCTTTAATATTATTTTAAAAAATAGAGATGCCTCAGGAGTGGAGGAATAGTATTTTGGTCCCCATTTTTAAGAATAAAAGGGATGCACAAGAGTGTGCAAATTATTGAGAAATTAAGTTGAAGTGTCATACTATAAAATTATGGGAAGTAATTGAACATATGTTAAAACGTATTACAAAGATTTCTCATAATCAATTTGGATTTATGTCGGGCAGGTCTAGTATGGAAGCTATACATTTATTGAGAAGTTTGATAGAGAAGTTCAGAGTTAACAAGGAGAATCTACATTTGATTTTTATTGTTTTAGGGAAAGCTTACGATAAGGTTCCAAGAGATATCCTTTGGAGAGTTCTAGAGAAGAAAAGTGTTGATATGACTTATGTTCAATTCATTAAAGATATGTATACTAGAGCTGTAACTTGTGTTCAAACTGAAAGAGGATTGACCAAATATTTTCCTATTTCTGTTAGATTACATCATGGATCAACTTTAAGCCCATATCTTTTTTCTTTAATTATGGATAGTCTTAGTGGACATTTACAAGATAGGATGTACCTGGACGTATGCTTTTTGCTGATGATATCCTTCTCGTGGATAAGATGAGAGAAAAATGTCCAGGAAAAACTTGAATTATGGAGGTCTACATTGGAGTCTAAAGGCCTTCATTTGAGCAAAACTAAAACTGAATACATGGAACATAATTTTAGTAGTAGTAGCTTTAATGACAAAAGTGTATCTTTGGGTGATCAAATTATTAAAAGTTGTGAACGATTTAGATAACTCGGGTTTTTTGTTCAAAGCTATGGTGATCTAGATTGGTATGTTAATATCATAATTCAAGTTGGTTGGTTGAAGTGGAGGAATGCTTCAAGTCTTTTGTGTGATAGAAAAGTATCTCTTAGACTGAAAGGAAAATTTTATAAGAAGGTGGTGAGATCTACAATGCTTTATGGCGATGAATGTTGGCCTTTAAAAGAGAAGCATAATACTAAGTTAAGTGTTTCCGAGATGAGAATGATTAGGTGGATGAGTGGTTTTATACTTAGAGACAAAATGTGAAATGAATATATCCATGATAGGGTTGGTGTGACTCTTGTGACGGACAAAATTAGAGAATGTCGTCTTAGATGGCTTAGTCACATTAAGCGTCGACCATCTGATGATCCGATTAGGAGGGTAGATATTTTAGATTCGAATTATGTTAAGAAAGGCAGAGGTAGACCTAGGAAGATTTGGGATTATTGTATAAAAAATGATCTTAATTTATTAGAACTACATGAAAATATCACACTAAATAAGACGCAATGGAGAAAAAGGATTCATGTAGCCGACCCCACGTATTGGGATTCAGGCTTTATTGTTGTTGTTGTTGTATTCCCTTCATAGTCAATATCTCTAGAATGCATGATGTTTATAATAATTTATGATAGCCAAAATCTCTACCAAAATAATAGATCGCCTTAGAAAATACTTTGCATTGAGATTATGAAGCATAGGCTTACAAACGACGCCTTTTCTCATCATAAATTTAATTATTTCGCTTTGCTTGGAGGAAGAGAATTGAGAGTGTGTATCCCCGGGAAGAAAGAGATTATGAAGGTTTCTCCACTAAAGTTGTGAATGAGATATCTACTTGTGTAATAAAACTCTAAGCATTAGAGGTGCATCAACATGAATGTAAGCCATCAAATTAGAAGAATCATGTAAATATTGATTAAAGCCATTAGATTAGGAGAATCATGTACATATTGATTATTAATGTTCATTCACTCTATAGTTTGATTTACATTCATTGAACATTTCACTTTATATGTTACCTAAGTTCTTAAATCTGTGATGTTCTACTTATTTAAATCATTATATGTTATAACAGTTGAGCAACTTTAATCACTACATTTAATTATAAAAGCTCTATATTAAGCTTGGCTTATTATGCCATTTCTTATCTTTATTGTGTTGACACAAATGTTCAATGCTTGTAAAAGTAATCATTTATATGTACAATGAGCACAAATTATGAGGAATTTTCATTAGTCATAAATGTGGTTATAAATAGTCAAACAATTTCATATAGACATTTCAAACTCAAAGCTCCACTGAACTTCTACCATAATGATAGCATAATGACGCCCAAATAAATATACAATATCTAGTTCTCTATAGCTAAAAGAAGCATTAAGAAAATATTTTCGCAGCGCTTACATGGCAGCAATATGTAAAAGCATTGTCAAAAAGATCATAATAATCGTGGCATTCAAAAGACACATGACAACAGTATTTAAAGCGTTGTGGTAGCGTATACAATATTGTTATTTCAACTTGCCTCCCCCTCATATGAATCACGTCCTTCTTTTATCTTGGTTAGCCATAGGTACATGATATGCTCGATTAGATCTTTACTTCGTCAGTGCATGCAGCCTTTAAACAAGGAAAAAATTTGCGTACGATAGATGTACGCAGCGCTATAACCTCTTGTAACCTCCATGTAACCTTCTGTAACTTACTTGTAACCTACTAATAAATTCTTAATATATGATAACAGAAACGCGGAACTTATTTGTAGGTTACAAATAGGTTGCACTATGTTACATGGAGGTTACAAGGGGTTATACCACGGGTGTAACCCCTTTATACCCTCCATATAACCTCGAAATCGTACGCAGCGCTGTGTACGTCTATCGTACGCAAATTTTTTCCACAATTTGTAATTTGCATAAGATAGAGATATTTTGAAGATATTAAATAATTTACATTAATATTTTTTTATTCATAATTTTTAATCATGTAATTTGCATGCTAAATTTGAATTTCCGGCTATATAAGTCATTGGATTTTGAAATTAGGTGGTATATGTACTAAATGGCGTAACTAAAGAATCTCTTAAAATCAGAGCATTGGGATGGTGTCCATTTAGAAGATTATGGATGATGTTGCTAAAGGAATAGACACAAATCAATGATGTCAACTTGTGGCATAGTGGTCACAATTAGATGGCCAATTTTTCATTATAATTTGTTTAAATTTGAATTGAACAAAAAAATTAATATTTTATTGCAGATGAGGGAGAAAGAATGCCAAAAAAAAAAAAAAAAAAAAAAAAAAAAAAAAAAAAAGAAGAAGAAGGGAGGTGTCCTCCCAGAATGGGTCCGATTAGCTCCGCTAGGAGACAAACAGAAACTGTATTACATTATATTTTTAATAAATTGTAATTATTAAGTATATCAAATTAATTTTTTTTTTTATTTTATTTTCCAGGCTATTCTTGATAGACTGCAGTTTTGAAGACTTAAATCCCGTTTGGGGCAGCTTATAAGTGCGGCCGGCGGTTTCAAAACGCCGCCCTACCGTTTGGTTTGCC
>NW_018165371.1:602058-604625 GCF_001263595.1 Phalaenopsis equestris
GTTAGCACTTATTGGAAATTGGTTAGCCCTTATTGGAAAATTATTTAAAAACGCGTTTTTGAATTCCTTAAACACGCGGACCGCGGGCTGACCCCTGCGGTCCACGTTTCGCGATAAAATTTTACGGGATATGCCCCTTTTTTCGCCCGTGACTTGCCCTTTTTTCGCCACCCGTGACTTGTTTTTTTTTCATTTGCCTTTCTCCTTCTCCTTCGACTCTCCCGCGACCTCTCCCGTGACCTACAGCATCGAAGGAAGCCGGATCTTCTTCTCATCCCGCTGAAGTCGAAGGTAGCCGGATCTTCTCCCAACGGATCTTCTCCGTTCGAAGGCAGATCTCCTCGCTCCCGTCTTCGACGGATCTTCGTTCGAAGGCAGATCCGCAAGACCTATCCCGGCTTCTCCGTTCGAAGCCGGATCTTCTTCTCTCTATCCCGAAATTGTTGCCTTGAAGGTTGCTAGCCAAGAGAGAATGATTTGGAGTTGAGAAATAGCATTTGGAAATTAGGTTTCTTGTTTCAGAATAAAAGCTGAAAGCACTATGAATTTGCATTATATAATGGGGAAAGCTTGGTAATGTTGTTTGGTTAATTTCTATGGGATTTTTTGGCTTCCTTTGATGTACGTGAAGTGTTTAACGCTATTTGTTTATTATCAATAAGGATTATGAAGTGGTCTTCACATTGCGTAGTGTTGAAATGAAATTTTCATCTCTAACGATCTAATTATTGAATTTGTGCTTATACAAGGCATAAAATGAAGTGTGTGTTGAGGTTGTGATTTATGTGTGAGGGAGGTTGAGGTGGGAAATAGACCCACTACATTTTTTAACAAAGAAGACTGGCGAAATATCTTGGTTAAATTCAAAGAAATGACTGGAAGAGATTACGATCGCATGAAAATGAAAAACAAATGGGACCAGTTAAAGAAGGATTGGAAATTATGGAAAGAACTCAAAAGGGGATCAACGGGAATGGGTTGGGATCCAGTTAAGCGCAAAATAGATGCACCAGAAGAATGGTTGGCTGAAAAACTACAGGTACATAATTAACGCTTTTTTATTTTATGTTCAATCTAATTTCGCATTGAGTTGTGACTATTTTATTAATGCACATTTGTTATCTTTATCAGGCAGTCCCGTCAACAAAAAAATTTAAATTCAATTGATAAGTGTCTTCAGGTCCTTAATACATATTCTGATGTTAAGGCAGACGATGATGACTACATTCAATACGTGAAGGTGTTACGAGATCCAACCATCAGACAATTTTTTATGAAGTTGGAACTGAAATACCGAGTTAAATACTTGTGATCTTTTATGGACATCTGAATATTTGAGTTATTGATGGACTTTAATTTCTGTTGTTCTATGTTATGTTTATGTTATGCAGACTTTTTTAATCTCCTTCGTGGATGTTTTGGACAGTTCACCTTTTTGCCCAAAGTTCATGTGTTCTATTTATTTTTCATAGCATACTTTTGTTCTTATTACTAAAGTTAATTCATTTTCCTTTTAACTATTTTGTAGTATGGATGAAGAAGATATCCACCACATATGCATAGCTGCATTTACTCTTACCTTATTGTATTATTACTATCTCAAACACGTTGGCTGAAACCCATGTATGACTTCAACTCAAGTAGGAGACAGATGGGTTGGTGAGCTATTACGGGGCCATGTGTGTAAAAATAGTTGTTGATATGTCAATATGTCGTCATACCCTTTTCCAAAGCAAGTACAAATAGTTGTTGCCACAATGGCGCTACACAATTTCATCCGACGCCACCCTTCCAGATCGGATACGGAGTTTGCCATTTTAGAAGATTCAATTCAAATCCCACCTGAAGCATTTAAATATCATGTGGGACGTTCAATACATGAAGAGTTTGGTTCAGAAGATGCATGCATTCGAGAGGGTGAAGGTGCATCAGAGATGGCGACTTTACGAGAACAAATAGCAGATGATATCAGTCGGTCATGATATCAGCAAAGGCATAAAATACATGTTATCACTGCGAAAATATGAGAAGTGTGATACCCTTTCTTTTGTGAAGATTTGAAAGTTGCTACTTGGAATTTGGAAGTCTTGCTAGTTTTGATATATTCCCTATACTTGTATTGCATGCTTATCTGTATGATAAGGAGAATCTATTATATGCCTTACATATAGATGATTTTCTTGGCATCATGAATAATGTATTCTTTAGGCACTGTTGCCTTTGGTTGGCTTGAAGTTGTGTTAGTCTTTTAAGCAGTTTACACACATACCACATAAATTCTTATATTTTATATTTGATACTATTATATGTTGAGATTGACAGTTAGTTTTTGCAAAATGGATAAGCTATACACTCAGAACAGACAGTTGATCTATTGGAGTTATACGATTCACGTTTCAAACAAAGATTATGAAGTGGTCTTCCCATTGCGTAGTATTCAAATGAAGTTTTCAGAACTAACAATCTAATTATTGAATTTGTGCTTATATAAGGCATCAAATGGATATGCGCTTTGTTATTTTAAGCATTTCCAAATGTGTACATGTGTGAGAATGCTCCTGTATATG
>NW_018165371.1:604925-605975 GCF_001263595.1 Phalaenopsis equestris
GTATTACATATCTAAGCACATATGGGTTGGATAGTATGCATGCAGACATCCGGAATTTGCTCGTGCTACAAACTCACATTTGCGGTGTTGTACCCATATAGTCGACAAATTGTTTGCTGAAATTATCATCACATGAGATTGGGACATTTGTGCATTGATTTACGATACTTGAATTTCGTTTGATTTTTTCTTGTTATAATAACTCATCAATTGCCGCCAAACTCTTTTTTTTTTTTTGACCACCTGTACATATTTAATATCTAATTCCTAAAAGTTGATATTCATATTCATGTGTTAGATGTGTAAGTAAATGAGAATATTATGGTAAGTGAGTAATTTTTCCCCTCTATATGCATAGCACCTTTCATGTGCCTTGTATTTCTTTTCAATTAACTGCTTTGTCTTCAAAAGGTAACAGTAAAAGATATTTTAAGAATTTTGAAGTTGTAATTCCAATTACAGGTTTAACATAAATTTTTTATTACAAATATGTAGTGGAATACAAGGAAACGTTCTATTTTTTTTATTTGAAGCTTGACATGCATACCACTTGAAGTTAATAAGAGTGTTTTTAGATGCAGGTGGCCAATAACTCTGTTGCAACAATTGCTTTCACAATTTGGTATGTAAAGTTTTTTTTTTTTTATTCCCTCAAATTTTTGACTGATTAACACTTTTTAACATAATTGCAGGACAATGAGCTCGAGATATTCAGGAAAGTCGGGGCAAATGATGTGTCGATGTGGGCTACCGTCATTGTTTTTCACATCATAGTTACGGACGACAATTCTACAGGTGCCCACGGTGGGGACAAGGACCGGACGACTGCAAATTCTTCAGGTGGGTCGACAGTGGAACTATTTCTACGTGCTCCCAATTGGACACAACTGCTATGAGTTCAATAGTGCCACAACAGGAGAACTCCACATGTGGTTCGAGTTCTTCTGTTTCTACAATAATATCGCAGTACAGGTTTGCTCAGGGTTTAGGAGTGTCAGATGCAGGTGGCATGAGTCGTGATATGTTGCTACATTATAAAGTCAACATATA
>NW_018165371.1:606015-610218 GCF_001263595.1 Phalaenopsis equestris
TTTTTTCTTCTTTTTGGGCTCTTATTATACTTTGTAGTAGTATGTACATATGCGTTTGACTTTTGTATGTGTAACATATTCGTTTGATGTGATCGGATATATTTTAGTTATATGAATATAAATCAACTTTTTGGTATTTTTTTGTCTGAACAGTTATCTTTAATTTTGTTTAGAAAAGAACAGATTCTGCTGCACAGATTATATAATGAAAAAAATTCCAAATAAGCTGTTTACAAAACGCACTAACCAAACAGCCAAACTGCTTATTCAGAGCACGGGCAAAAGGGCCAATTTTTCACAATCAGTTGTTTTCCATAAGCGTCAACCAAACAGCCAGACAGCTTATCCGGATCAGCTGCTCATCAGCAGATTATCAGGATAAGCTGCTTATCAGCAGAAGCTGGATAAGTTGCAGCTGCCCCAAACAGACCCTTAATATGATACATAAGGACGAGACATAGTCATCTGAAGATGCTATGGAGAAATGAGTAAATATATTAGCTTTATCTATTTATAGTGATTAATCAAATAAATTATATTGACATTAACTAAAAACATTTTTATAATGTAGACACAAGCTTGAGCAATGTAAGAGATGAAAGGGCTAACTCCTAAATATGATAATATAGAAGAAAATGATAGAGCATTATCGCTATCATGTGTCCTGAAAACCTCTGAAGGGTGTGAACACAGGGGTTTGGAGTCACTTCAACTTTATTTTTTCCACACAATACCACAACTGCTTATAAAAGCAACAATATGTCTATTCCTGCTCGAATTGAAAGATTAGATGATGATGTGCACGTCTTACGGTATGAGATGAGATACTTCATAAAACAAATACAGCCAAATTTTTAACCAGAAGAAGGATCACACACGATATAATTTCTTAAGTACTTAAAATTTTTATTTTATTTTAATCATATACATATTATAAATTGATTGTGTTTTTGTTATTAACAAGGATGCAACAAACATTATTCTTATTGACGAATTGAGAGGGAATCTCACGCAGTGTTCATCCTTACTTTATGCACTTTGGTTTAATGCATTTTTGTTTATTTTATTGTAAGGTTGCTAGAGGTTTATCTCATAAGCTACTAGATGTTTTAACATTTAATGGATGTTTTTACTTAGTTTCTAGAATTTATGTGTTTTAAAACTCACTATATATTTTTATTGTAAGTTATTGGAGATTGAACTAATGGATTAATATACATTTTGATGTATTTGAGATATTAGTATGATTTCATATGAATTATGTATTTTTTTTTGTTGTTCATTGGCTTTCATATTAGGGGCATTTACATGCACACTACCCATTTCTATGTATTTACATACCTATCACAGACTTTAGCATTTACACTTGTATTACAAAGTGCAAATACAAAAATTGAAGTTTAGTTGTTTGACATATAAATATAAACAATGAGTAAATCTTCTTTCATATATATTTTTATTATTCTATATGTAAGTTTATTAAAAAAAGTTATAATTATAAAATTAATTAAAAAATATTGAAATTAGAATATCACAGTACATACCGCTACAAAAGTCATCGCAACTAAAACCTTCCCCGGCGCTCCTAGAACTACTATTATAAGCATTTGTTGCGTCAACACCTAGCAACGGTTAAAACCATTGCTATGAAAATAGTTGTTAAAAGCACTGCAAAAGTTATCGAAACAAAACTTTTGAAGACTATTTTAAAACTACTGCTAAAAGTCTTTGAAGCACTAATAATTGCAGCACTTTAAAATCAGCTGCAATGAAAATAACACGAGTTTTTACTACTACGATAGCCTATATAAAATGTTGTAAAACCTTTTTTTTTTTTTTTTGTAACCTTTTGTTTTTTTTTATTTTATTTTTACGAATTATTTGATATTAAATTTATACTAACAAGTTCATTCATTACATGATATAAAAATTGTAATATTGTGTCAATTGTAGTGACTAATTTGATATAAAAATTGCATAAAGTGCTTTTGAGCTTTTTCTCGGTTAAATGTACTAAGTAAATGAGTAAAATTAATTTTTTGTTGATCCAATAAGTAGTACATTTTATAATAACTATAAGTAACTATTTATAATGTAAAAAAGAGCATCGAACTTATTATATTACCTAATGAATATATATACTATTATTATTTTATCTCAAATATTGTATAATTTTATTGTTTTTATGTGTTTACATATCTCACATCTAACCTTTCATATTTACACACATAGAACTCAAAATTATAATATCATATCAAAAACGGTTAGGTATGACTCATATACCATAAATGAGACAGATGCCGGAGCGGAGCGAAACCCACGAGCGGAGTGGAGCGGAAGAATCTGTTCAATCGGGGGAGTTTCATTATGTGGGTTGGTGGTGCGGGGGCAACACCCCGCGGTTTGGTACATGGGTAATTTAAGTAATTACATATTATACTATAGGGTTATATATATGTTTTGTTTATAACCCTAAGTGAGACTCTGAGACTCTGAGATTCTGAATCTTGTATTATGTACTCTTTTTTGAATATTGAAAAGGAGTACTCTTTTTTGTACCCATGAAACTCTTTTTTGAATATTATGTACTCTTTTTTTAATAATACAAAATCTTATATTATGTACGCGGTTTAGTCGCTCTGCTCCCGAGAATGTAGGCATCTTTGCCGAACCTCGTAAATCTCGGTGTTCTTCTGGATTTGTGCCGATTCATGTTTCTCTTTGCCCTAATTTCTCAACAAAAATAATATTATTTTCTCTTTTTTAAAGTGAAGTTCATATATATGTTTTAAGCATCAAAGTATTATGTAAATAAGAAAAGTTTTGGCGTGAGAATTGTAAATACAAAAAAAATGAGTGCTGCTAAATTTTTTTCTTTTTCTTTATATCGGGTGCACCAACAGACAATTTTTCTCCACTAATCTTCGGCTCTAGGGAAAATATTTGCGTACATAAGATGTACGCAGCACTGCGTACGTCAGCGGTTATTCAGAAGGTACAGGGGGGTTATATTCGGGTTATACCCCCATGTAATCTCCGTGTAACTCCCTTGTAAATTCCGTGTAACTTATTTGTACCCATGAAACTACAAAAGCGCGAAACTCATTTGTAAGTTACAGATAGTTTACAAAGAGGCTACAGGGGGGTTACAGTGGAGTATAACCCCGATATAACCCCCTGTAATCCCTGAATAACCCTTGACGTACGCATATATTTTCCCGGCTCTAGATATCCAAGTCAAGCCCTTGAAAGCTGGCAAATTTCAGAAGTGACCTCATTTGGACTTCACGGTTGACAAGCATAATTTCGACCATTACATTCAACAAATTTGAAATTTGCAAAATGCCAAAAACCAGGATTTATCCTTACAAGTAACATACCGGTAGCATTTTCTTTTCTTCTTAGAGCTGTCAAAATAATTTGTTATTCAAAATTAATTCATGTTCGATTCTACATATATCATATATGTATATATATATACATATATATATCATGATAAAATATTTTCAGTTGGTTTAGACTACATGATTTTCTTACTTCTAAGTATTTTTCACGTAAAAACACTCTTAAAACGTCAATTTCTCGTTTTAACCTTATGAATTTTCATGCACTAAACATATCTCATAGTTTTATCCTATTATTATAATATTTTGGATTTCATGCAAACACCTATTTTTGGCAAGTCCTGATTTCATCAACTATCTTAGACTAATTACTGATAATGGACTATATGGTGGATCTCATATTATTTGCCTTTGCCTTGAATTGACCAATGGAATTTTTTTTTAAAAACAACTGACACTTCTAAACAGTCCAATATAAGAAACAGATTTGTGGAAATTCGGAACAAATGACATTTTATATTTTGCTTGGCCTTTGTTGATATTTGGCCATTGAAGATCTCCATGTGAGGAAATCAAGCCACATATATGTGTATACATGTATATATACATACATACATACACATATATGTGTATACATGTATATATACATACATGGATACACATATATATGTATGTATGTATATACATCTATACATACATGTATACACATATATATGTATGTATGTATATATACATGTATACATACATGTATACACACACACATATATATATATATATACATGTATACAGACATGTATACACACACATATATATATATATATATATATATATATATATATATATATATATATATATATAT
>NW_018165371.1:611326-629221 GCF_001263595.1 Phalaenopsis equestris
AATAGCATAGGCGTTGGGCGGGGTGTTTTAGCTTTTATTGGGCGTGGTGTTTTAGCTTTTATTGGGCGTGGTGTTTTAGCTTTTATTGGGCGTGGTGTTTTAGCTTTTATTGGGCGTGGTGTTTTAGCTTTTATTGGGCGTGGTGTTTTAGCTTTTATTGGGCGTGGTGTTTTAGCTAATATGGGGCGAGAGGTAACTCCCAAGGCACCGTGCTTAAACTTCACAACATAACAAAAAAAAAAGAATATAAATATTAAGGAAAAAAATAAACTATTTATGCAAATCTTTAACATAAGAAAAAAAAGTTTGCAGTTCACTGCAGTAGCTACAGGAAGAGCTACAATAACCTCATTGTTGCTACAATGAAATCATAAATTAAAGACTTATAAAAGCATAAAAAATCGCAAAGAAATTCACTGTTTTTTCTACCTCACGGGAGAAGACGACGAGTGTGGGAGGTACGATGCGAGTGCTTGCGTGAGAAGAAGACGATGCGAGAGCCTGCGTGAGAAGTTGACGTAGACAAAAACCAAGAGTGCGGGAGAACACGATGCGAGAGCCTGCGTGAGAATACAAAGATGATGCGAGTGCGAGAGAAGCTCAACATAGATGAGCTTGATCCAAGCCTGCGTGCGAGACGAAGACGACGAGCCTGCGAAAGAAGCACGAATCGGAGGCGGGCATACGCCTGTGAGGCACATGTTATGCTCTGGTTCTTCCCGGGCGTAAGCCCCACGCAATTTAGGCCCCCCTAGTGGGCTTGGGGAGAAAGGCCTTACTCCCAGACCTGGGGCGCGACCCAAAGACGCTTTTTTAAACAGAGTTTGAGAACATCTAAATTTAAGCTATACCATAATATAATTATGCTATTGCAATCATGTTAAAAACTTGGCTTAGAGTCAAGTGCTATGTCCTTATTAACGTGCTATAAAAAAGTGATCATATAAATACACTTATATGTTCTTGGCTTTTTTGAGTTTTGTTCAAACTTTAAATAATTTCTCTAACAAATTGGTTTTGAGGATGAGCTGCTCTGACTGCGACAATTGATTATTGCTTAAGTATTTTTTAGCTTTATACAGTCATACATACATAAATTCACACACACACACACACACACACACACACACACACATAGATATATATATACATATATGGAATGTTATATTTAATTAATTATTTAACTACAAAGCTATAAAGATTATAATCAATTAAAATTACTAATTCAAAATATACTAAACTATATTTTAATGAATATTTTAATATAAATAATAAATTTAAATCTTGCCTAACCCCTAACATCCTATGGTTGTGTGACTAAGATTGTTAAAATGGTTCATTGATCGTGAACAACTCGTGTTCGACTCAATAAGCAAACTATTAGATATGACTCATATACCAGATAAGGGACAAATGTTGTAGCTGTACAAAACGAGCCAGCGGAGCGAAAGCATCTGTCCAATCGGGAGAGTTTCGTTATGTGTGTTGGGGTGCGGGGGCAACTCCCCCGCCATACGATACAGTGGTAATTTTGTAATTACATATTGTACGCTAGAGTTATATATATGTCTTGTTTGTAACCCTAGGCATCTTGTATTTTTTTTTTCTGAATTGAAGGAAAATTAGCCGCTCTGCTCCTGAGGACGTAGGCATCTTTGCCGAACCTCGTTAAATCTCTGTGTTTCTTTCCTGATTTGTGTCGATTCTTGCTTTTCTTTACCCTAAAATTCTAAACACAAACAAGCCACACAAATAAATTTTTTGAGCTCTATATATAAACGAGTCAAATACGAACAATGATATATTTTAACACTCAAACAAAAATTGAGTCTGAGCTTACTTAAGCTTGGCCTAACAGCTGCGTGATTACTGTTGTCAAAACGATCTTTGTCCACGAGCAGCTCGCATGCGGCTTGCTAAACAAACGAGCTGAACACGAATAATTTTTTTTTTGTTCGAAATACAAACGAGTTGAGCACTAACAGTAATATTTTTTGACAAGCTGAACACGAATTGAGTCCGGGCTCACTCCTGTTCGGCTCGTTTACACCCTTATTTCTTCTATGCATATCTTTGAACGGCACGTTATATAGCTAAAACTGAGATTTCAGAAACTTCGAGGCACCCTTTTCTTTGGAACAATGAAATAGATAAATGAATTAAACTTAAACATAATAATATGAATTTATTTATATTAATCAATAAACCTATTTGTTAATCAACAAATAAGTTATTGAATGCTAAATATTAAACAGATCAATAATAGCACATATCATATAAGATATATTATTTAAATAAAAATTAATTTGCTATACTTTATTTTATTATATATCTAAATTCAATATATTTATATTTAATATCAATAATATTTTAAAAATGAGTATTAAGTACATAATAATATATTATAATTTAATGTCGGATATGTATATTAATTTAATACAATTCCTTCTCATTTTCTTGTTACAATAAGTTAGTTTATTAGTAAGAATTTATATTATTTAATGGAAACAAAATTTGCTTGAAATTTATATATTATCTAGTTTACTTAGTGTAAAATAATTTACTGCTGACTTTTCGGGGAGTTAGAATCAGTCTCTTGAAAACTAGAACCAGTTTTCCTACATGAAATGTTTGGGACCTAAACAAATTATCATTTGCTTGAATCATGCATGACTGGTACAACTCGAGATTTTGTTTTGTTATCAAACGAGCTTCATGCAGCCCCTTGAGTCCTTTTCATAGCCGGTTGTTCTATTCTGGAGGGTTTGCTAAGCATGTTGCAGTTCTCAGTGAACGAAGCTGAACCTGTAGAAAAAGTACGTATTTGGTCTCATAAATTAACGAAAGGGAGTAGGTGAGTCGGAGTCCTTTGTAAAGTCGGGTAGGCCCATAGTGCTTCTAATAACAATTTGTTCTATTGCATTTTATTTTGATCCAACATCTTCAAAATTTAGACTGGAGTTTTATTGAAAGATTCATCTAATCCATTGATCTGAGGGCAATAGATGGTGGAATAGCCCTAGTCAATATTGTGCTAAGTCAAGAAGTTGTTGATCTTGGCACTTTTGATAGCAGGACCATTATCATATATGATACGGCAAGAGAAATTGAATTTATACACAAAATGGTGCTTGAAGAATTTGGAGTGCATGGTGGGCTTTGACTTCTCTTAACATTACGGCCTCTGTCAATTTAGGGAAGCAACCTATCGCAACTAATATAAGTCTATGTTCTTTCGATGAGGGAGGGTCAATAGGCCCTATTATGTTTGTACCCAAGCATTCAAAGGGCCAAGAAGTAACTATAGAGTTTAGTATTTTAGGCGGCTGATGTAAGCCCACACCATGCACTTGACACTGGTAGCCACATCTGGTAGTCTCCATACAGTTGTGATCATCTTAGGCCAATAATTTCCAATTCTTTTGAATTATACTTTCATTTTGGGGCCTAGTTGGTGAGCACCACATAACCCAAAGTGTACCTCTTTAACTATCGTCTGGTTTCCTGCTTGTTTAAGCAACGTAGCCATATATGATCGAAGAATATTTGGTGAAGTGTGTTGTTTAAGAGTGTGGAATATAAAGCTCTCATTTTTAACTGATAAGTGGGGGATTTATCCTTAGGAAGCTTGTCTTCACGCAGGTAATCAACAAAAGGACTTTATCAATTTGAACCTTCTTTAAGTGTTGTTGTGGCGACGTGCTCTTCAAATTTTATTTTACTCAAATATTTCATATTGATGGGGGAGAGGACCCGACAACCTTGAACTTTGATTGGAATAGATTCTTCTTCCAAATAAAACATTTATTTAGCTAATTTTACGAAAGCATGTGCAATAGTGTTGTTACCACAGGGAATTCTGCATATAGTAACATATATTATCTTTTCAAGCAGCTTCATTGTGTATTGATGATACTGATGGAGCTTGGGCTTTAATGTCTGATATTTTCCAACAACTTGATTAATCACTGAAAATCTTGATCTTTTTTATCTTCATTGCAATTGTTAAGTGTAAGCCTGTGAGCAGGGTTTCATATTCTGCTTCATTATATGTGCATGGCCCTGACAAATAATATGTGAATCTCAACATTCCTTGATCAGGGGTGCTAAAGATTAACCTAATTTCTGCTTTACCAGACATAGTTTCATGTGAATTGATCGTCGAAATGGATTTTGATGTCCTCCTCCTCGATTCCATCTACCTTTTGTCCAAGGTCCTTTGTTTAGGCCTCCATGTCATTCATTGTCTCCTCCACCCGAGCAAGACTTGAACCAAAGTAGTGCATGATCTCCTTAGACCTCCCATGTGGCTCGGATGCAGTTGGATCCCGTTGCTCCTGATAACCTCACCCTTGTTGAGATGATTCCATAATAGTGGCTTCAGATTACATTACATGTTCTACCTTTGAAACCTGACTCTAATACCAACTGTCACGGACTAACTTATCTCAAGTCACCTGTGCGGCTTTAGTGCTCTTCCTTCACACAAAATCAGTCTAACCCTCACAGTGCTTGGGCTTGTAAGCACAAAACACTCTAGGAAGAATAGTAGGAAGAAGTATTGGAGAAAGAAACCTTTCACTAAGAAAGAGTGATTACAACACTTGAATGCTTTTATTTATAGCCCCCTCCAAGTCTAAAGGATCTTCTAAAGTACATTAGAATTGTCAAGTTTCTAGATAGTTCTACACAATTCTCTTATATACATACACAACCCTAGATCTTTCTAGGCTATTCTTGAGTTCTCCTTGGAGCTTTTCATTCTAATATTCTATAGAATGTGATGGAGTTTTCTAGAGTTACTTGGATTGCTCTCCTCCATCTGGTCTTTTCTAGAATCATTCATCACAACGTTGTCTTGTCAATTTCTTTAAAATTGGCGGAGTGTGTGACATATTGCTCATAATATGCCCAAGATAACTGATAAAATGATGATCAAAAGCACATTTTGTTTTTTTTTTTTTTCTTTAAGAATGTATTAATTTTGAAAGGCTAAAGAATTACACTATGATGGGGAATGTGATCATCAAATCATTGGTTGAACAAAATGATATTATCAAAAAAAATACTGACAAATATGCAAATGTAATGCTTTAAAATTTTATTCATGATATTTTAAAAAATGATTGAGGCATTAAATAATCTGAATAGCATAACAAGATCTGACTAAAACAAGACTTTCATGCTTGTTTCGATGTTGCAAACTTATATCCAAGATTTATGTCTCACCTACTAATATTTTTTTTTTTATTCCTTGTGTTTTAATATGAAGGTTTAGATATAATATATGTAAACATATAAGAATTGTGTGCTATGTAAAAAAATTTCCAAAAGATGAATATTTTTTTAACTCGAGTTGAGCTAAAAAGATGAATATTAAAAACAAGAAAATTAATAAATTTTAAAGTTGAAATCCAAAAAATGGTGCAAATTTATTCATGAAAATATAAGTTCTTGATTTTTATTAGATGAGTGTAATGCATGAGAAATCTACACAAAACCTTACCTCATATCTCAAAACTAACATAAAGTCGAAAACTTTTGTCAATACAAATCTCTAAAATTTAAGACATTGATATTTTGCACTAGAAAACTCATAAGAGAATAATTACAATGATCCACAAAATCCTCCTATCTCTCATACATACTTAAACATCACAATGAGTCTAACAAATACACAAGTTACATAGAAACAATTACTATAGATCTTCACATGTTTAGTAACCAAAACCAGAAACAATAATTAATCCCCCATAATTTAGCACTTAAACCTTACCAAATACTGATTCAACCACCTCTCACAAAACTTTAAAAAACTAGATCTCCATGAATCATCATTAGTAAAGAAAAACCAGTAGCATTTGTTAATCCACACAATTATGCAGCCATTAACTGATTTGCACCACAACTGAATGTTCAGCTCAAATTGCTTCCAAAGTCCAGCTTTCTACAGAGTTTATCGCTTTGTTGTTTCCCTAAGATCAATTTTGGTCTCATAGGAGCAGGTGGGCAAGTTTCTGCAACACCAGACAACAATGGAGACGATGAAGGTGTCTGGCAGCCTTCGAGATAATCAGAATCTGCCACCATGGCCTCATCTGAAATCTCTTTGAGTTGACTCGAGATGATCATTTCAAACAAAGAATTAGAGATTGACTCCCAAAATTGCAGCTCCTCTTCATCAAAATCCTTCAATGGATCACCTGCTGCATTTTGATTAGAGTCACTGTCAGCATCAAAATTCAACCGCCTCCGAAGAGGAGCATACGAATCCCTTGACTTCTTTTTCTTTGGCGCGAGCATTAAATCATCTGCACCCGGAGCAAAAGGATCGAATATCGTTTTAGTTGGAGTCTGAATTTCTGAAATCATCTCTTCATCCTCAGTTTGATCGGATGATGAAGAAGAGGTTTCAGTTAATCCGTCATTCTGGAAATGAATCGAAGAATCAAACAAGCTCAACTTCACCGGCCGCAATGGCAGGACATCTTTGAATTCGCATTCCTGGCCTTTATCTAGACAGGAAACTTGGCATGAAGAATCCTTCACCTCCAGATCATTTTTATCCTCCAAGCAGGAAGATTTTGAAGAAGGGGATTCGAACTTTTCGTTAATTATCTCAAGCCCACTTACATGCTCCATTTCCATGAAGCAATCTGCTGAAATCTTATCCCTTTCATCAAAAATCATCTCTCAATTCTGTCTTCAAATTCAATCCTACAAAATGCAAACATTAGCAGAGCCGAAGAAGGAAATCTAAAACGTAAAAGCAAGAAGATGAATCAAATAAACCCTAATCAAAGAAAACCCCATCGATTGAAAGTCGTAAACGTTGTGGGTGATGCCTAAAAGTTTTTCCGTTCTCAAATCCAGAAACCCATAAATAAAAACACACGATCTCGAATCAGAACACGCGGAAATCAAAAGTGTGAAAACTCATCCAAAAATCCAAAAACACAAAAAAATAATTAAAAAAAATCTTTCCACAGATCGCTTCCCTTCAAAAACTACGCGGTATCGGTACAGATAAGAAGAAACTACCTCAAAATCAATGGAGGATGTCGGAGAAGGCGACGAAGTAAGCCCTAGTCCGCGGGAGGAAAGTGACGGCGAGAACGGCGGGAGAAGAGAGAAGAGAAGCTTTTATACCTCATAAAAGGCGCGAAGGGCATAAATCAACGGCTTAAGTTCAACCACGTTCTTCACATCCGTCGGCCCATTTTCTTCACAGTAGAACGAGGCCACGAAGTACTATTTCACGGTGAAACGATCCCACCACCGTCTGATCTTGATCTAGAATTTCCTCGCCCCGTTAAATTACCCAGTATCGGAAAATAGCCGTTAAATCGCCCGTTACTTCTTTCAAATTAGCTTTGTACAAATTCAGACCGATCCATTGACCGTAATCCACATGGAAATTATTATACGTGGCAGTAAGGATGCGGCGTGTGACTGAAACATTGGGTGCACTTGAAAGTACGTGCAGGTTCTACGTCCCGCACGTGTTACTAGTCCGTTAAATATATCTGTACGTGAGGTGTTGAGTAAAATCAAATAATTGTTTTAGTTGGGGCTCAATTGTTAGATTTCTGCTGAGCAGTGCATTTAGGTTTGAATTCCAATATGAAAATGCTTGTTAAAACTTTCATACCTGCAATTCTAATTTTAATATTCAAATTTATGTCCATGACAGATAGAATTGATATAAATTCATACTTAAAACAATATGTATTTAGAATAATTTTGAAGTGCAAGACTTTCATCAAAATTTTGATATCATTGCAAAAGTCTCATTTAATTCACACAAGCTCTGATGTCACATGATTGCAAGCCCACATATGTATTTGATTTCCTTAGTCACTTATTCATCAATATCCATTAAACTTTGTGCATCTCTCTACACAAAAAACATCTTTCATTGCAATGCTCATATGTAAAATATTCCAACTTGGTCATAATTGTATGTGGCTTTAACTAGTGTTCGTCTCTTACGTGTTATACATGTGCATTCTGACATAATTACCATAGTTCTTAGAATAACATGTAGTTAAGTAACAAATTTATCAACAAGGTTTTCCATGACATAAAGATAGAAATGTATTTATATAACGTTCAGATTATTAAGGATGCTTACCACAAAAATTTTGAGTTAAGAAATATTATAGGGTTTTTTGCATGCACCTTTTCTTCACAAACTAACTAAATAGGCCCTTGTCCACTTAGAACAAGGTTAGAAACTCTAAATGTCAACCTAAGTCAACCACTAATCAAATATGAATAAATGGTCGTAGTTTTCATTCCAAGTACCAAGCTACGCAACGATGAGGGCATGTCTAAGATGAACTGACTAACACTTTGATGATTACTTCCAAGTATCACATGAAGGGTCATACTATTAAACAATTCGTTTAGATTAATCTTTTAATGTATTGGGAGAATTTTAATTAGATGGAATTCAAATATGTTTAAGAATGTGATCAATGTTGTGACACAATTGTATGTTGTGAGATGAAAATTTTTATATAAACTTATATAAAATACTCACAAGAAGTCAAATTTAAATAAAATCAAATAATGTAAATTGTCTTGGTATAATTTAGTCTCCCAAAGTGATGAGGATATCTAATATTAACTACATTTAACAACATTTCTAAGACAGGGGCAGGCAAAAAAGTTTTTTTTTTTCTTAATGGGGACAAATTTTTAAGTTATTGAATAAATTCAATTTTTTTAATATATATTTAAAACTAACATTATTGATCCTTTTTTTTTTAATTTTAATATTAAATCGATAAAAATATACTATAAAAATATATTAAAAGATAATTACTTAGAATAATAACATAACCAGTTTATTATCAATAATATAATCATTTTATTGGATAATATAACAAGAAAATTCTTTAATATTTTTAAACCCAATTAATTTAAGACTTGTGAATTTATTTAAATGCACATGATGGACATATTTTTATTTATTATATTATTTAAAAATCATATACTTTAAAATGTATAAGAAATTTAAATTAATTACCTTTTAAATATTATAAAATATTAAATAATTGCGAGTTAAAAACCCATTATAAATTACAACTAAAAATATAAATAATTTAAATAAAATATTATTAAAATTTAATTTCAAATTAATTTATTTTTAGACCGTCTATTAAAATATATAAAAAAATAATATAAATAAATAAGTAATTTTATTTAAACCTCATGAATAAACGTTGTTAAGATGTTTGATTAAAGCTAGATATTCACTTAAAATTCAATATAAATTATAACTAAAAAGTTAATTTAATATAAATAAAAAAGATTTAAAAATTAAATTAAAATTTAAATATTGATATGTTATTAGAATAAAAATAATTAAATCTGCTTATTCTAAAAAAAACACAGCATTTTTATTTAATACAAACTTTATATATATATATAACTCTGAGCTAGAGACTTTCTTGTATGTTTATTGTTTTGGTTGATTTATACACATATATAAAAATGGTTAAAATGTTATATTTAAAGTTTGGGCGGTTAAAATGAAATATTCAATGGTTTTGGTTGTTGCTATGTAAGAACTCTTATTAAGTTATATTAATTCTTCTATGTCATTTCAAAATTTTTCTTTTAAATCTATACCTAAACCTACTTGAAGATCATAAGCACTTGTAATAGTAAAAATCTTAGTATAAACATAAATTTTTAAAGCTATAATTCTACTCAATTCTATTAATTTTTATAACATTATCTTTCAAAAATTTTATATATGATTACACCTAATTCATTTCTAATGCGACTCTTACCTGAATACTAAAGTTTAAAGCCTAAGCTATCAATCTCTTTATCGTTTTCTCCAAAACCTAGTTAGTTCCTTGAATGCATAAAATATATATCTTTCGATGAACCATAATATCTACTAATTCTATTAATTTACCTGAGATAGTACATAGAGTCCAAGTTCGTGGTCTCGTAGTTGTTTCATGGGATATTTTTTTCTTGTGCATTCGTCCATACTATTAGAAACTTTACTTATTTGAACCTACACCCAGACGTCATTTTTACTGTGTTCAAGCCAAACAGAGCATCATTTCCCATCCACTTACACAATAATTTAAATAATTCATGAATCATGAGCACTATATTAACAAATGCGGAAATTGTTCAACTTTCATTCTTCGGTAAATTATAAATGAATTGTACATATTGAATACAGGTTGATTAACATCAATTATTATTTAATAGAAGCATGTACTCGCATACCCCCCCAATTCCTATATATTTACATATCGAACACCTAAACTCTACTATTTACATTTACATCACCCAAATCTTTCATGTCACTTTAAAAATTACCATTATTTTAACTTAAAAAAACGAAACACACATTTTCTTGCATAAGCAAGGTGGCATAAATGTGCAAATTGAAGTTTAGGTGTTAGATATGCAAATACATGAGAATTAAGTGGATTTGTACGTAAATTTTCCTAATTAATATATTATTGAGACTATTAACCAACAAGACGATAGTAATGAGAAAGTATAAGTTAACATTTGTGCTGTGCATTGGCTATTTAGATTTTTTTTTTTTTTTTGGTTAAAATCAAAAAATAATATCAAGATATTTTGTCACTTTTCCTCGCAAGTCAAAGAAAATTACAATTATATATGTCAAATATACGCAATTATAGCAACAAGAGCTATAAGAAAATATACAACGTCTCCGGTTTCCAGTTATTTTTTTAGATCAGATATCAACTCTTTTTATGTCTTTACATTTTCACATTGAACTTCAAATGTGCACATTAAAAAGGTGTGAGATGAGTGATGATCTCACGAGGATCCAATGGTTCGGAATAAGTAAGCATGATGAAGGAAGAAGATCCCTTGCAAGAAGATCACGGGACTAGTCAAGCCAACCGAGTCAAAAACTTACATGAGGATGGCCAACTGGTACCAACCAAACAGCTCACCTAAATGCTCACTAAAAGAGTGCATGTATCTCGAACCAAAAGAAAACTGACTCAATGTGGAAGTTTATCCTACATGAAAGCCGACTCAACGGAAGGGGCATTTCCATAAAGCATCCTCTTCTTGACTGAAGTAGGACTTTTTAGTGCATCAAGTTCAATCAAGTGAGTTGGGCAAATTGAGTCCTACCAACCAAGATAATCTACCGAGCTGAGCTGAACAAACTTTGTCTACCGAGCTAGCAGAATAGAGCCAAAAACGACCGTATAATGAATAGTCATTAATGAAATACCTGGAATATCTAATGTAAACCCCACCTAGATGGGAATAAAAAAATATAATATCACTATTGTACTAAAACATCTATAAATAGAGGTAGCATTTAATAAAGAGGATTACACAATTTTTCCCGTTCATCCTAGAGATTTTAACTCCACTCTCTCTCCCTCTGTCCTTTCACTCTCCTTTCATGCTCTATTTCTTGGATGTGATTCACGGACAATTTTGGATTTAACATCCTAAAAGGTATGGTGATCGATTGACCTATTCAACTACATATTCTCATTCTCGATTGGACCAAACAAATTCGTCCAATTTTCATTAGTAGACAAATTTTAGCTACTAGGATTGGAAAATAAGGTAAAGGATTGGATGCAAAGATTTTGCGTGGCATCCTCTCCGCGGGGGAGGTTCGTCTGACAGTTCCGTCTAGTGACGCTCCACCGAAAGTAAAGGCAAAAGCGCTAACAAAAGTACTACTGGAGGCAATTAAGGTCAAGGGGACCAAGTTGTCGGTCCAACAATACCTGAAGTTTGTTCCAGTCAACAAGGTGTTGCGGCCAAACATCTTTGATGCAATGATTGAAGAGGATTGGAAGGCCTCTGACGCCCGCCAGGTTTAGAGGGAGGAAGCGTTGCTCGCTGGACTGCAAAAGAAAAGGCACGCTCGACCGTTGTTAGTGCAAAGAAACATCTGACACCAAAGGTGGTTGCTCAAGAAATGGGATCCTATGCTTTAGCAGGTGTTGATCTCATTTACTTGATTTCTCCTTCTACTATTTTTTTTCTCATAGGGTCGGAACATATGAGCTAATTCAGATCAAGAGATTGAGTTGCTGAGAAAAAGATAAATGTTTTGTTCCATTTGCAGGTTCCCATGGCGCGACCAATCTGACGTCGAGAAAACAACGAGCCTAGAGGGGTTGGGTCGTCATGATAAGGAAGTCTCGGTGGGAGGACAAGTGATGGAGCCAATCATTTCTCGACTGGGGCCTTTGTGATTCTTGTCTTTGTTCATGAGAGACAAGGCCAGTCGCCTCATCCTCGTCGATACGAACAAGTTTCACCGATGGGCCTAATTATTGATCAAACATCTGGCGGGGAGAACCTGAACCTGTCAGAGCCATCTTGACTTGAAGAGGAGCGCCACCGCGAAGGGAAGTCTTTTGCGACTGGTTCGACAGACGAGTCACGGTAGTCTCATCGAAAGCGCATCCAAGAGGTGGATGCTAAGGATAAATCTCCTCCTCTTTCATCTCGAAAGAATCGCAGAGGATCCAAGTCAAAGTGAGACTCAGTCAGGGCATCAGATTCACCTTGATTGACCTTCATAAGGACTGGTATTTTAAGCCTTTGAAGGCTACTCTCTATGCTTACACAATAGTTGAGACGATATGGTCGTTGAGTTTGACGACTCTTCTTTGGAAGAGCTTAATAGGCATGTGTCGAACAATCGATTGGTTCCAGGCAATGGCTTTGCAAGTTTCTATTACTCAATTGGCCATACTTCGTTAGGTGTGACGTGCTCAGCTGGAACTTGAGTAAATGTTTGTAGAGATAGAAGAGAGGTTGAAAACTGACTCAGGCAATCAAAGTTGCTCACAAACATAAAAGAAGAAAATCCAGTCCTAAAGGAACAAATGGCAATGATGAAGACGCCCAAATAATTTTTTTTTTTTCTTTTTTCTTGGTCAAGCTTTCTTCTTACCCTACAAAGAAGGTTCTCGTTGTTGAGAAGCTCAAGGAAGGGGACTCGTATGGTGTTAGCCATATGGTTAAGGAAGGGCTGGTTTTCTCAGAGTGGATTGGTCTAGAGAAGTTTTCAACGTTGGTGACTGAGTCTAAGCCCGAGGAGGAAGAGGGTGACAAATATGATGGAAGTGGTTGGGATGATGGCGGGTCATCCAACGTGTAGGGCAATCATGGCTCCTCCACAATTCTCTTAATTTTTTTTTTTAATAAACACTTGTAAGAATATTTTTAAGTCATTATTGATTATGAATGAGAAAAAAGAATTTGTTGGTAGGTCGTACATTGAAAGTCTTTTTTTCTTTCTTTTTTTCCTTTTTATATATATACCTGAGGTGAGTGTTGATGTGGCGAGGGAGGTCGACCGTCTGTGAGAGAAGATGATAGGATAACTAGTGAATTGGAGAAATTGTGATAATAAAGTTGATGGGTCATTAGATGAGGAGAATATTCTTGGTTAGTTTAGTGTGTTATCGCCCAGCTCGTATCTTACACTACCTACGTCTCAATCATTCGGTTAATTCATTGTCTTAGATTGGTCGTACCTTACATCAGACACATAAATTGTATCTTGTTGTAGTCTACACTGGGGTAACCGTCCATACTTGATATTGGGTTGATTCGTGTGCTACCCACTATGGATCTTATCGTGAATGAGTGGGAAATCTGACCGCTAGTGTTCGACATGTATTACAAGATAAGAGACATGAGAATTTTATGACACGTGAGTGTTGCGGGTCAGATAGGTGAATTTCCAATCATACGAGTAGCATCTTGTTGGCAGATAAACCTTTGTTCCTCGGGTATTGATCAGATTTGATTGTTTTTTGAGTTAACTTCAGGTGAGTTACTCGAATGTTGGTTGGGCTTGAAGTCATCTATTGTAAAAAAATTTCAGATGTATCATTTGAATTTTGACGAGTAAAGATAAAACCCCAAAATTTATCCTTCATTTCTTATAATTATATAGATACATTATTATGAGTAAAAAAATTTTAAGTTGTCCCCACTCCAAGGGTGGGGTACTTCCTTTCCTTTATACATATTTAGCTTGTGGTCGAAGAGCGACTCGTTTACTGAAGATAAACAACCCAGACCATGTCTGATCCAGTTTTCCTACCCCCGTACGCACGCCACCAAGTCGACTTTCTTCAACAAGAGGTTTATGATGGTGAAAATCTTTTCTCTGATATGTTTTTATGTACCGAGTCATCCTTCTTTTTACCTCCGATACGTCAAGTCAGTCCTTGGACCTCTATTCCGTGCGAAAACATAAATGGGATCTACACGGTCGTGATGGAAGGGGTTGTCTAAATTGCCCAAAAGATTGATGGTAAAATTTCAGCCCAATTTCCTTTGGTTCTCAAATTCAATTTTACCTTACTTGTTGCTTTGTCTTACCCATTTGTCCGCGAATGGTGGACAAATGTGAATCTTAAGTATATTCTCTGGCTTTGGCATAAATCTCTCACTCCTTGATTAATAAATTGTATTATGTTACATGTGATGATGGTGAGTGGAAGATCATACCGAAGGATCATGTCTAACCAAATAAATAAACTTTCAATCTCGTTCAGATGACAAACTAGCGACCGATGAGACATGTGTATCCTTTCGACAACTTTCACGCATGTCTCGGGGGAAGTGGAGTGTTAAAGGGTTGTCAACCCACAATCCTCGCATTCTCGCTTAATGCTTCCTCCACGCTCCTCAGCAATTCAGTTGATCCCTCATTTGGATTTGAAGGGAGTCGGAATTATCATAAGTAAAAAGATTCTAAACCAAAACCTAAGAGATCGAACCCCACAAATATAAGACGCAAGTCCCTCATAACCATGAACCAAATCAACTCAGACATTGTAAGCGACATGGTAAGCTCGCCAGCAAGCAGTGCTGAAAGTTGCAGAAGGACAAATGAAACTACTTCAATAGTCTGATCGATCAAAAGATCTTGCACCACAATAGGTGGATGAGTAGTCGGATCAAGAATCAAGGTATTTTGCCAACTTTCTTCAGAGTTACGCCTAGAATCGAATCAAACGACCCCAACTGATTTGACGACAGAAGTTGAAGCCTCTTCCTCTTCACGGCAACTTCTTCTTCCTCTCACCCAATGAGTGATCCCATCCCTTTGCTTTTCCAAAAATGTAACAGATCAAATTCTTTGTGAGAACATTGGTCTGTGACTTAATTTGTTTATGGTTTGACCAAACCAGAGTGTGAGAGGCGATCTACTCAAGCAAAGAAAAGCACAGAGGCATGGGAGAGCGTCCCATCACCTTATTTATAGAAATTGGAAGCTTTAAAATCAAGAGAGTTCAATCATTTAGTCATTAATTATAATTGAATGAGATATGCTTTTGCATTCTTTTATTCTTATCACAACGTGGCTTTCAAGAAGTAAAAGAATCGAGTAACTAAAATATATAGATAAAAAAGGTCTCAATCATGATGTCATAAGGATCCAACGGTTCAGAATAAGGAAGCATGATGAAAGAAGATCCCCTACAAAAAGATTGTGGGACCAGTAGAGCCAGCTAAGTCAGTCGTGCCAAGCCAATCAAGTCAAAAACTAGTGTGAGGATGGTCGACAGGTACCAATCAAACAGTTCACCCGAAATCTTACCAAAAGAACGTTCATATCTCTAACCAAGAGAAAACTAGATCAATGTAAGACCCGCAAGAGAGACGACAGGACGGAAAGGTCATTTCCACGAAGCATCCCCAACCATCTAGTAAAGACCAAAAGTCTTCTCGCTAGAAGTAAGATCTTTGAGCCCATCAAGTTCGACCAAGTGAGTGAGGTCAACTAAGTCATACTAACAATGATAATCGACTGAACTGAGCAACCAAGCTCACACAACCGAGCTAGTATAATCAAGCCAAAAATGACCAGATAATGAGTAGTCATTTATGAAATACCTTAAATCCCAATTTAAACCCCACCAAGATTGGGGCAAAAATGTAAATTTATTATTGTACTAAAAATTCTATAAATAGAGGTAAACATTTAATGAAGATGTTGGCACAATTTTACTGCTCAATCCTAAAGATATAGCTCCTGATATAGCTCCTCTCTCTCTCTCTCTCTCCATTTGTCTTTACACTCCTTTCACGCTCTCTTTTGTGGGTGTGATTCACGGACAATTTTAAATTCAATAAAATATAATATCATTATTTCTCATGCTATCATTTCAAACTCATTAAACCTCCTTCAAATTCAATAATTTTGATCCATTTGATAACTTCTAGGAAATGGACAAGAATTTTAGATAGAACAGAAGTAAGGTGCATAAAATAGCGCAAAATCCAAATAAATAAATCACACATCACAACAAATACAAATAAGAAGAAAATAAATGATAATTCACTAAGCTGAGCCTAAATACTTAATTTTACTTAGTTTTACAGAACAATCATGCCACAATGTTGCTGAACAACTTCATTTCGACATTTTAAAAGCTTTATCTACAGCCTCTACTAAAACTTTTTTCACAACAATAGCCTATTCATAACAATGAATAATACAGTAAAAAACAGCGAATCTCACGTTTCATATATATATATATATAAAAGAACTATCAATTCCAAAATGGCAAAACAGCAAAACCTGGAAAATCAGAAGGAAGCTCACATTTTCAGAATTTGTACAACATCATGGATCTCTTCGAGCTTTGTTGAAAGGTCTGTGGAAATAAAACAGGGTAAATCATAGTATTAGAGATTTCAAACACTCATGCTAAAAACTAATAAGCACAGTACAAGGCAGAGTAATACATTCGTCCTGTTTCCAGATACCCTCTTTCAACATATTTATGTTTATTAGCCCTCCTCCTGCACCTTTCTTCATTTTAGTCATGGCTTCCAGCATTTTCTCCTGAAGTTTGGATGCTGCTTCCTTTATCTCTGTGGCATATAAGAACACAACCTTATGGTAATAAAATAAAATTGAACGAATTATTTTTTTTGTCTAATATAGCATAAATATTTCTTCTGTGAAGCTAGATATTCACCAAATTATTGATATAACAGCACTCGGTAGAATTGTAAAACAAAGTTGTGCCCCGATGTCATCTATTTTAGACCATTCACCATTAGTACTACAAGAAATTATTCATAAACCATGTTTCAGAAGCAACTGGTTTAGGCAAAGCTTGTGTCACACACATTTACTGTCAGCTGAAAAGTTTAGACAGTGAATGGTTTTCACTTGATGTAACTATCAAAATATCAATACTGAGAATTTTTTTTAGAAATTCGACGGACAGCCATGTAAGACCGGATGGATAGACTTCGGTCAGACAAGCAGTGTGTGGATCAAAAGACCAAGCAGACTACTTGGGTAGAATGGATGGACAGGAGATTGAAACCAATTCAAGAGCGGCAAGTAGCATTTTTGGAGCGGACGGCATCAGCTGAACATGTGGCGAGGTGATTAAATCTACAACAACTGCTCTTTTCAAAACCTTTCGGCAGTTGTAGAGGTGCTCAATGGTTCCTCCTACCTGCCACAAAATCCACGAGTTCTCTTTTTGGAGATGACATCTGTCCAGGTAGGGGTTCAAATCTGATTCGCAGGTTAGGTTCGAGTCTGATCCGAAATTGACGCAGCTCAAAATTGCTTGTCCCAAATCAGACTCGAACCCATCTTCAACCCACTAACTTGAACCCAGCCGTATAACTTGTTTAACATAAGACATCATAGTTAAATAGTTAATCAAGTCAATTTCAAGTTGATTCCAAGTTCATCTGTCGGCACTATTTTTGGTGTGGGGTTTGCCCGTAAGAAGCTGTTGGTCATCGGAATTGAAATCTCGTTGTCTGCTTCGAAAGGACATTTAAAAAAATTTAATTTTGAAAAAGATGAAGTCAAACTGACCCCATAATTTTCATAGTTTA
>NW_018165371.1:630820-631450 GCF_001263595.1 Phalaenopsis equestris
GGTGAAGATCCTAAAGGGGCAAATTAGTGTTATTAAGAACACTTAGCCAAATTTTAGTCCTAATTTGACTTGTGGTGTTTTAAAAGAGTTTGATTATGTTGGTTTTTCTAATCCTCTTTTAACAAGTGGATTTCAATTTAAGTTCACCACTAAGTCCTTAAGACCTAAGTGAATGTATTAAGTGTGTGTATTAATTTTGAAAAGATTTAAAATTTTAAGTGATCATTATCAAGATTATTTTGATATTATTTTTGATTATAAAATAAGGGTGTGAAATCTTCAATTTCCCAAAATTATACCCTTAAATTCAAAAAAAGTCATTTTATGCTAATGAAGTTCCCAAAATTTTAATAATTATAGGAATTATTCATTTATCTTATAATGTGGCAAACTGAAGTGAATTTCTAACAATTAAGCCCATTTTTTTATTGCAAATCATCAAATGAGTTAATTAATATCAGAAATTACCCATTTTCCATTATTATTAAGCCTAAATATTCATTAAGGCCAAAATATTCAAAATTACAATTTTGCCCTTAAGGGTCCAAACTTTCATAATTTATCAAATTTAAGTCAAATGACTTTGAAATTTTTATATAACCCTACTGATAGGTCAATTAAGACATCAGA
>NW_018165371.1:634059-634619 GCF_001263595.1 Phalaenopsis equestris
TTTCATGAAGGGTTAAAGTCATTTTGAGGTCAATTGGTTAATCAATTTGGTGGATTTTTTGATTTTTGACCTATTTTAAGCATGTTGGGCTAAGTTTGGGTCAAACTTGGGCTAGCCATGGGCTAAGCTCAAATTGATTATTTTGGTTGGTGCAAAACATCATAATGAACAATTTTCATGAAGGAAGAAAATTATTTTGAAGTTGATTTGGAAATCAATTTGGATAGGTTTTGATGGGTTTTATTTTAGATCCAAATTAGGCATATGGGGCTAAACTTGGGTCAAACTTGAGCTAGCTTTGGGCTAAGCTCAAATTGATTGTTTTATTTGGTGTAAAACATCATCATGAACAACTTTTATGAAGGATGAAAGTTGTTTTGAAACTGATTTGATGGTTAATTTGAATGGATTTTTATGGATTTGGGTTTAGACTTAAATTAAACCCTTAAGGGTCAAATTTGGTTCAAACTTGAGTTAGTTTTGGGCTAAGCTCAAATTGATTGTTGTGTTTGATGTAAAACATCCTTATGAACAATTTTCATGAAGGATGAAAGTTATTT
>NW_018165371.1:634770-669919 GCF_001263595.1 Phalaenopsis equestris
AAAGATGGTCAAATTGACCAAATTGGACCATGGTGTAGTTGGACAAAATGAAATTGGGAGTATTTTGGATTTATTGGGATTTATTAGGAATTTTTGGAATTTTTAGATTTTTAGGCCATGGAGGGGCATTTTGGTAATTTGGTCATTTTTGTCAGTTTTGGCAAATTTTTATGTATTCAAAGTGTTTGGAATGAGTTTTGATCAATTTTGGGTATTTTGGCAAAATTTGGGAATTTTGGCCAAATTTGGATCTCAATGGTAGTTAGGTAATTTGGAGGTGTCTTGGGGCAAAAGGTCAAGTTGGGCATTTCAAGTAAAATTGGATAAATATCCATTCTAAATGAGTCATAAATCAATGTATTGTGAAGATATAATGTACCCTAGTTCCAAGTCAACACCCAGGGTCAATCCTAAGGCCAAATAGCCCTATAGGAACTTTTCTTGAGCTTCCCCCATAATGATCTTACCTACTAAATACTAGAGGTTAAGGTCAATATGTGGAATTTCAAGTTGAGTAAAGAGAAGAGTTTTGAATTTCTAATGGTGAGGGTACCTTTTCTAGTTTTCTAAGACTAGTCAATAGGAAAGTCCTATGGCTAGACCTAGGCTACTAAAGAAGTTTCTAGACCTCAACTAAAAGTGAGGTCAACACCATCTCAGTTCAAGTTTAGGTTGGCGGATTGATTTCGAGTCAATTTTGTCTTAGCGGGTTAATTTCTAATTGGCGGGTCAACCCGACATGAAAAATTCAACAAGTTTGATTCATGCCCTAAACCTGACCAAAAATTATTCAAGTTAACTCGAAGCCAAATTTTTCGAGTTGAGTTCAAGTCGAGTCAGTTTTTATACCTCTATGTCCAAGTCATTAGGGGGTTGAAAAAAAAAGAATTATTCCAAACCTAATTTGTTCATTAATAACATGGGCTTAAATAGGGTATTACAGTGTTTTACAAATAAACCCCTAGACTTCTTTAATATTCCCTTTTTACCAATAGGACCCTAAATAAGGTACAATTCTCAACACTCCCCCTAAATGAGCAAAAGATATCCACTAAGTCCATCTTGTCACATAACCTACACAAATGTAATGAACTAAGTTCATTAGTGAGACAGTATGCCACTTGCTCTCCGGTGGCTACATGACTTAGCTCCAGTAGGCTATTATTCAGCTTTTCCTTGATGAAGAATTTATCAATCTCCACATGTTTAGCTCTATCATGTTGCACCCGGTTGTTGGCAATGTTAATTGTTGATTTGTTGTCACAACACTTCATTTGAGTTCCTTGGCCCACCTTGAGCTACCAACAATGCACTCACCCACATTATCTCAACAACTCACAAGGTCATGGCCTATGTTGTTGACCTCACTACTACAAACGATTTTTTAATCTTCCAAGAGACCAAGTTGCCCCCTATGAACATGCAAAATCTTGAGGTGGATCTTCTGTCATCTGCACAACTCGTCCAACCAGCGTCACAAAATCCCTCAATATCTACATGCTCATTCTTCCTAAAAACCTACCCCTTCCCAAGTGCACTATTCAGCTATATCAGAATCTAATACACTACATCCATATGACTCTTCCTTGGATTATACATGTAGCAGCTCACCACGCTCACTGTGAAAGAGACGTCCGGTCGAGTGTGGCACAGATAGATTAGATGGCCTATCAAACTTTGGTACCTCTCACGATCAACCAGATATCATGCTTCTATATTCAACTTGATTTTTGATCAATTTGAGAGGTTGCAGATTTGCATCCCAGCATGTATGTTTCCGTGAGAAGATCTATTACATATTTTCTCAGAGACAAGACTATCCCCTCAGGTCCACCGATCATTTCAATCTCAAGAAAGTATATGGGTTGTCCAAGATCCTTCAAGTTGAATGTCATCTACTAAGGATGCAATTAACAGAACCATTGAGTTGAGAAGTCAGATATAGATAAAGGTGTGTGTGGTCCTTCACTTATCTCTGTCAATACTGTCACTCTTTGATTCGTCCCCAATCAGATATTCCTATAGTCTCTTCCTTACTAGAGCAGCCTTGATCCGAAGTGACTCGGAAACATGGTCGAAGCCTCAAATCCACGAGAGGGACATCTAGCTCCTAAATAATATCAAGCGAGTGTGACTCAGGTAGTTAAAACAATAGTAAATTACCTTTCTAGTCGTTATAAGTCTCTATAGTTAATTACCTTTAAAGATCAAGAGAGAATAATCATAATTAAGAAGGTCGTTAGGCTCCAATTTATCAATTAGATATGATTTTAAATTTAATGGAGAGTGTGAATCCAAGTTTATGAGTCAAGTGTGACTCAGGTAGTTAAAACAATAGTAAATTACCTTTCTAGTTGTTATAAGTCTCTATAATTAATTACCTTTAAAGATCAAGAGAGAATAATCATAATTAAGAAGGTCGTTAGGCTCCAATTTATCAATTAGATATGACTTTAAATTTAATGGAGAGTGCCAATCCAAGTTTACCAGTCACATCTACCAACATTAGAAAACATCTAATCATAAAATTCAGTCTGATTAGCAATTATAAATTGACTCCTCTCAGCATAATGCTAGAATCTTCTAAAAATTATCCTCTTATGTTATTCACAAGCATTTTGACCAAAATTCTAATTGATTCAAATCTATCAAAGCTCGGGCATGAACATAATTTCAAAGAAAATTTCAAACTCAAGCCGGCTAGTTCAAAAAGTTATTCAATCTGGCTAGAAAAATCATATAATTCTATGATGTACATTGCTGAATTTCAAATAATTAGTACTATGGTTGAGGAATGTTTTTTATATGAAGAGGTCACCAAACAAAAATTATCCCTAACCCAACTCACTTCATTTTTCTTTAATCAAGAGTGCTCTCTAAAAAAAAAATAAAAAAAAAGAGATTTTATGCTTCTAAGATGTACCACGTCCTCCTTCAAATCAAAGGTGATGTAAAATGAAAATAAATCTCAACATATCTCCTAAGTCCTAAGAAAATATTTTACTTTTCTTCATTCAAACACTTAGGAACCTTTTATAATTCAAAAGTCGATATCTTTAAAACTACTCTTCTCATAGTTCACGTGATTATATTTATATGAATACTCTTTCCAATGAATTTAACAATACAAGATTGTTCTGTTTACATAAAATAAACTTAAAGTTATGTAACTAGCATAAAATTAAAAGTGTGATACTATAGTTCCCTTCCAATAAAGATTGAATAGTTTATACCACAATTCAAACTAGCACTAAATTGATCATTTCTGTCATTTGCTTTAGTTATGGAGTCAATTAACAAGTACCTATAGTGTTTTGTTAAATCAATTTGGTTCCAGTTTTTCCCAAGACATTAACATTACGATACAAAGCATCTCTATCAAGAACTGAAGTTGAAGATTTGGCCCATGACCATCATAAGTATATCAAATTTCAAGCATAGAAATAAAACTTATTAGACTTATCTATATTCTCTCTCTTTAGAACTTGTCCATAAAATTGTGCATATTTACATGTCTCAGACAGTGAAAAGTGCCAAAATTATCTTCTAACACTTTGTAGGAATTTATTTTAATCCCAAAATCCATAAAAATGTCAAATCAGTCGCCAGACTGTTTTAATATGAGTTGAGACAGTCCTGAACTCTTTTAAAGAGAGGATTATTTCAACCCCATTAGAAGAGTTTGTGGACTAATTTGATACTTTATAACCTCTAGGACTAAAATGACCATCTGCAAATAATCAATGAATCATTATGGCATTTTTCTCTTTTCAAATATATTGATTTTGTTATATCTACATAAGAAATAAGCCTTAAGTTTCATCATTCAAAACTTGCATCGCAAAGCCAAGGGATCGAACGCTTCTCATTGAGCTAGTATTTTAAAACATTGTCCAGCGTAAACATGGAAATGAATAGAAATAATATACCAAAAACAATGAGCATAGTATAGGTAAATAGGGAAGAACAAAGAGTAGAAAGAAATAAATAGATACTTCAAGATTGTAGGTACTCCATTGTAAAGCTAATATCTAATCTTGCACTGCAGTGCATCAAATCAAATATATAAAACAAAAGTAGAAATAATATAGTAAGCTATTAGTATATCCCTTATTGTACCTTTAAACGTTTGGGGAGCTGAATTTTGTTCAAGCAGTTGCATTGTCTCCACAACAGCAGCATCATATCTAGCTTGCTTCTCTAGTGAATGTATCTCTCTCCGCAGTTCTTCATTTTTCTTTCCAGCCTGTGGTAATGGCATGTGTTTCATATAAATTGTTTGGAAAATGAAAATCAAAAGCAACATGAAGATCTATGCTCAGCGCAGTGCTTACTTCAGCAAGCTTAATCCTTAAGTCATCCAACTGCATATTGAGTTGCTCATCAGAAAGATCAGATTGCCTCAAATCGTTCCCAGATGAGTCTTGCTGAAGAAATAATTTTTAGTAAGGCATCGTGCTTTTACAGTTCATCGAAATGCAATAAGCAAACATTTAGCAATATAACCAAAAAAATATAATATTTCAGTGGATTCCACAAAATTACAGGCTTTGTAAACGAAATTGTCTATTGGTAGTTGAGACCAAAAAGAAGAATATAAACTCAAATTCCTGAGAAATTAATGATTTTCATTGATAAAACAAAAAATATCATTCTTTTCCAAGATAAGAAAACTTCAAATGCTTAATATAATTTTAGTTTTCTAATAACCGGTAATGAACTATTAAGTTATACAATAAAGGCTGAAGATACAAGCCAGGCCATATGAGAAGATAACAATGTGAATTGATAAAAAAGGGAGATTTGTATCAAGGACCGCATGCTCAAGAAAACTTTATGTACATTCACTTGCCACCAAAAGATTCATTATACCGCAGAACCAGACGTTGGGCTTGAAGATTGTGGAGAACTCTAGAATTGGTATATAGTTATCATGTGTATAAAGTCATCTGGAGTGTTGTGGATAACGTTGTGTAGAAATTTATTAGAGATGGCAAGGATGGGTGAAAAGTTGTCAGCCGTAAGCAATTAGGGGAAGATGGATCTGATCTGAGTGATGGAGATGTCAAGGGAGATTGCTAGCACCTGAAGTTCTTGCTGTGGAAGAGTGTCCAATCTAGGCAAGGCTAGTTGTTCCAGTCATGACTAGCAAGGAGGAGTGAAAGGAGATGAAAATAGGTTTATTGTGAGTCCTTAATTTAATGGAGAAGATGCGTTGAGAGAGAATTTCTGACAAAGGCTTGCTGGTAGAAGTTCCATGTAAAGCCTGAATGTGAGCTGGAGGAAAATGTTGAGTAGGCGATAGGTTGGTGACGCTCAAAGTTGGAGTTAGCTATCATCAGCCAACTCAAGGGGATTTGTGGTAACGTAATGATATTTAAGGTATTAGAATAAATCCTATAGATCCAGATTTGCTAAATCCTAAGAGGTTTAAATCCCATAAAATATTTGGCATGAATTATGTAAATCTAGTTAAATCATCGCACTGTTTGACAACTTCTATCAGGATTTAAGAGATTGTTATGTTTGTTAGAATTGAAAATTATAATTAAACTTAAAATTATTTTATTACTAAGATAAAAATTAAACTAAATTCAATTTACATATTATTTATAATTAATAATTAATTATTCACTAGTGATTAATTATTAATAAAAAATTTATTAAACCAATTATTTATTAAATAATGATTTAATTTTAATCAATCATTAATTAATTAGTTATTAATTATTTTAATTAATAATTACTTAGATGTTTATTGAATAATTCAAAATTTAAAACATATTGTTATTCATTAATTAACTGTTAAATAATTACATGTAAATTTATCTAAATATAATTAATTTGATAATATATTAATTAATTATTAATAATTAATCAAATAATTAAAGAAAATGGAAAGAAAAACAAAATTAACTTAAATAAAAATAAAATAAAGGGCCTTCACCTACCACCCGATTCCTATGTATTAAGATATCAATAACCCAAACTTCAATTTTTACCCATAGACCATCCAATTCCTATGTTTTCAGCAAAGGTTTGGTGATCTAGGTAAAAATTGAAGTATAGGTGGTTGATAAGTTAATACAAAAGAATTGGGTGTTGGATATGTAAATCTCCCTAAATTAAAACCACAAACGTATCATTGTCCCTCTCTCTCTGCCAAACCCTCTCCTACATCACTTCCTATCTCTAGGTATCGCCCAACCCTCCCCTCTCTACCCAAAACACTCACTTATGTCCCTCCCCCTCTGGGTTTCGCCCAAAACCATGACCTTCGTGACTGAACCCTCCCAATATAATCACCATCAAAGCTAACTCGAAAGATAATGATGGGATCATGCCGTACAAAGACCGAAACTCTCATCTTTCTTCTCCTTCCACTCCACACTTACCTGAAACCATGGAGGAAGGTAACTTCACATCTTCCTTATTGTGCAAAGCGCCCATCCCATATTTACTAAATTTGCTGAACCATGGGATTTATGGCCAAAATCCGTGAAATCTGATTTATCAAATGTGGCATTCTTTTGTCCAAATTGACGGCATGGCAAGATTTAGGGATCTAAATCCCTTATCAGACATGCCCTGAATGCTACACAGCAACTAGATTAGAAAAGGAACTACATTATTATGCCACGATAAAGCCCTCTATTAGCATGTGTTGTAACACCAGAAGCAAAATGAATCAATTTCAGTGTGAGGATGGGTTACTCTACACAAAGTTCGTCGAATGTATGATACCATAAGAATTTATGAAATGGTCAGATTGATATGGTATAACCTTCCAACCGTCTGTTCCGGCCTTGAAAATTCTAAGCTCTCGAGCAGGGTCATGACATATACCAAATTTTTTAACATCCTAGTTTAGTTTCACATTAATTCCTCTTTTTCAATGATTTGAAGATGCCCCATCCCAAATGATGGATTTCCTAATGATGATGAGGAAGCGCATTCAAGAATGAACCAGATTTCATCTCAAAGGAGTTTAGTTCCCAGTGATAGATAGTTCATTCAGTATTGATACCATGTTGTAGCTTCGGTATGGTGAATTCCACACAGTGGAGAAGACGTACATACCTTATTTGTGATCATACCTTGATCTATTCTTCATCGTGAAGCCACCTGGTTCCCAAAGCACGAGAGATGATGATCAAATTTTAGCAAATTCTGATATATGACAGAGTCGCAACAAAAGGAAAGGTTTGAATGCCACTAGTAAAGCAATGGTGACATACGGGTTACTTTACACGAAGTTCATCATATGCATGACAATATAATAATTTATGAAATTGTTAGATTAATACTTTATTACCTTCCAACTGTTTGTTTCGGCCTTGAAAATTCTAAGCTCTCGAGTTGGGTCATAGCATATGCCAAAATTTTAAATGTGGCACCACTCTCATACAGCCTACAACATAATGAGTCGACCATCTATAGTTTGTTTAAGAAAGTATTTTTGTTGTTAAAATCCACCTAACCCAAACAGATCAAAAATCCTAAATATTTAACCTAACAATCGAGCCAAATTAGGTTTTGGAAATGTGTTAACTCCATGAACCTGATTAGACCCAACCCATGTTGATACAATTGTATAACAATCATTTCATTACAATTGTATAAAAATTTTAATGAAATGAGCATTTCATAACCCAAACAGAGAATTTCCATGATGTTAAAAAAAAAGTTGCTCAATTTCAAAGAATTTGAAATGAAATAAATTATATTGGACCAAACGATATATTATTCATAAGAGAAATAAATGTTTTAACCAGAAAATAAATTATTATAAAGCATTGGTGCTGTAAGTACAAACATCCTGAAAATAAAGCAAATCAAGTATTACAATCACTACAAATTTATTAGATAAAGCATACATTTTTTGGCAAGACAAAACCCTCAGGAACCGAAAAGCAATGATCGAGGCAGTATCTCTCCCATAGGCCCGTCTGCTTATCCAAGGCTCTTTCCACCAGACAACGAAGAGAGGAAATCCCCTAAAAATGGGGAAAATTAGAGATCATTGAACTTCAGTAAAATGTACTGGTTAAAATATCTCATTGTTATAATAACAACCATAAAACAAGATTATTATTAGTATTGGTCAGATGATTATCCCCGCTAATGTGAATAAAGGAACATTAAGGCCAGTTAACTTTTGCTTTGTGCAAGCATAAGCCCACAAATATTAGGTTTTTAACTACATAAGGTAATGTTTCGCATATAAAATAAAGCCACATTAAATGCTTAACTACATGAGTCTGTCCTTCATATTTAGAATAAAACCACTTAGACTAACAACGCAAAAAGAAAGAAAATTTTATCAAATGTATTTAAAATTCATTAAATGGGATAACCTTACAGTAATGAAAACTTGGGCTGGTAAAAACTTATACATGAAATCTATTAGCACATAACATTATGAGGACAAAAAACCTAGTAATATAAAACCAAAATACTTAGTTTTTATACAAATGGAACATCAAAAACCTTCCTCGAACAAAAAAATATCATAATAAAAAAACTTTATGGAAAACTAAAAGAACAAAATCAAACGACTTTTCAGTGGTCTCTCAAACACCAGAAATGGAGAATTTATATGTTCAAATTATGTATTCTTTTGGCATATGTTCTTTTAAATAGCTTCCTTTGAAACTTCAACAAAAATGTAACATATTACTACATCTTTCCCTTCTAGCCCTTCGACAATAATAATAGTTCTCCCACATGTAAAAGGTTTTCCCACTAACCATTGTACATGTCCAAACAATCTCAATTTATCCTAGCAAATTATCTTCGAATCAATATGAAACAGCTCTCTCTAATAAAAGCATATGAAACAGCTCTTTCTCATAACGCATTCATCTTACTCAATCCCACCACATTAAACTTGTCTGTTTGCACCCTTCTGTTGTGCTGCCTCTCAAATTCCTTGAGCCACCATGATATATAAAACTAATATAATCCTTCCAAAATATTAAGTTATTAGTATGAAAATTCCCGGCTCATTAATTTCTTCTCCTACCTTTCACCTTAAGAGCTTAAAAGACATGCATTGCCCTAATATTCTCAGATATACTTTAGGACCATTAACACTTCCATAGATCAAATAGTTATACAACACCTGTAAGAAAATTCAAAAAAGAAAAAACGCGGCTCTCTCTGTCTCAAAGGAACTAGCTCTACGTTGAACGAAAGAGCCCCACAAACATACACAGCTGAATAAAGTGCAAATAATCAACTCCTGCACCCCAAAGAAAACAAAAGTTGCGTTAGCAGATGGCTACGGGAAAGAAGAGATCATGCATACCTTGGCCAAATCGTCCGATCTCATAGAGCTTCCATTACCCCCGGAACCAAAGAGCTTCGTCGCTTCCCTATGTAGGAAAGGCTTGAGATCGTTCGCAGTAGATAGGGCACGAAAACGATTTGGAGAGGATAAAAGCGAGGAGAAAATTACTGATGGTAAAAATCGAAGGCAGATTCGACCATATCGTCGATCATGTTGAGAATGTCGTTGATTAAGAGCTGGGGATTCAGGCCCAGTGCTTCGAACGCCTCTTCGCCCTTGCTTCCTTCCATTATTCTGGGGAAAAAGTCGATAGAGGAAGTGTTCCTATTTGAATTAACAAGCCGAGCCAAAAGTTTTTGAAAGCTTGTTTAGGTCCAATTATTTAAAATTTTTAATTTAGCATATTGGCCTACAAAATTTAGACTTCTACATTTTAACCACTCGGTTCATCCAAAACATTACATATAACGAATTGATCATTTTTTTCTAATACATCTACAATAAATTTTCATCATCTGTATGAATTTCGAGATAATTTTTTGAGCAAAAAATATTCAAATTTCGATAAAAATTCATTCAAAACTTAAATTTTAGCAAACATACAGTCAAACAGACTGACTTAACAAGAAGAAGTCAATGTTAACAAAAGTAGTCCAATCCGGGTTAAATCAAGCTCATATCAAGTCGTTAAACTACTCTTAAAAATTTTCTGGAAATATTTAAAAAGTTAAACAAATGTCGAATCTAGCAAGTCAATAATCGAATCGAGCTCTCGACAAGACAAGTCCAATGAGCCCAAGATTGCTCAATTTCAACATCGATAAGGCACTCAAAACACTATGATCGAAGGAAGCTCTCTGGATGGTCCAATCAAAGTGATCATGTTCATGTATTAATTACACCTAAAACACAATGAATAGAGTCTCACCCCTCTCATGAGGAAGGGTTGAAGGCTTGAGAGATAACTTAAAACTTTAATAATTAGCTAAAGTGTGCACCACCCCTATATTATCTAATTTAGGGGTTAGAAATATAAATACCTAAGCATTGGGTGGTATGTATGTAAATGCCCATAAAAAATTTCATAAAGAAAAATCTTGAAATTGTTTTAGTCCCACATCAAAGTCATAAGTTAAAATTTTCATTTTTGTTTAAATATTGACGTGAAAGTCGCTTGTTTGAGAGCTCAAGTTTTGCGTGATGTCACACCCAAATTCGAGCAATATCAAGTGATATAGAACCGAACACAAACGGACTCTTTAAGATCCTAATTTGAATTTGAGTTGATTTCGAACAGGTATTAATGCAAATGATTTGAACACGAACAGAACTTCAACTCGCTCTTATTCGACTAATTTTCACCCTTATACATAGCACACAATCCTATGTATTTACATATCTCACATCTAATTTTTTTTATATTCACACATGTATCACTCAAATTTTAATCACATCAACAATAGCTTCATTAGCATCTTTTAAAGTGAAGTAGATAATTTCCTATATAGGTTTAAAATATCAAAAAGTTTTCTATATATGTGAAAGCTTAGGTGTGAGATTTGTAAATATATAAGAATTGTTTAGTAGGCATGTAAATTTCCCTAAAATTTATTTGGCAAAAAATAGAAGGAATATTTACATATATAACACGTGAGGCCCGGGCAAAGATCGTTCCTACCCAAGAGGTCGCGACAACTAAAGGAAGGTTCTTAAGGAGACATAGTCAGCTCCATAGGTCAAGAATTTCTTTTCTCTATTTCTACAACCACATGATTCAACAAATCTCCACTAATGAACTGACCATCACATAGAAAAGAGACTCTATGCTTATACTAATACTTATATGTTGAACATAGCTTTATTAGGCACGAGCCGACAAGAGAGTGGGGAGCCATCCGATCGACCAAAAAGAGAGCAAGGATGAAAAAGAGTCCTTTAAGGAAGGGGTGATAGCCGGTTTCACCTCACTGAAATTCTACATTTACTGGACTATGTGCATGCAGTGAAGCTAATCAACCTGCTTCGACTGCTCATACTAAGTTAGAGACTGACCTAGAGGTTTGTTTGAGGATGAAGTGCAACATCAGGAAGGGAAGGAGCTAGCTTTTGAATCGACTCTTCCACCACCCTCATTCTATCAGAAAAAGAGAAACGGTTCCCCAGTTGACTGGATTCCCTCTGAGAGCAAGGGTTAAAGATCTGGAGTTCCTCTGACAATTGGTATACTGTCATCAACTAGAAGGTGGACTAGTATAGTGGATCATCGTCTGTCAAACTCTACCTTCCCATTTGTTGAAGTAATTTGAACTCGAGCTTTTGTGAAGTCCCTCCAGACGCTTGAACATACACAATTATATAAGAAGACTGGTCACTACCATCTGAAGGTATGGGAGGCTTCCCATTAGAGTCGATGGCATTGGAACAAGAAGAGATGAAGTGGGTTGCTGCTTCGGAACATTAGAGTTAGATTATGATCCTGAAGTGAGTACCCAACCATAGACTTAAGAAAACCTAACTCACAACGTAGGGAGAAGTGATAAAAACTATTTCTTGCGACTGGTGGGGTAAATACTAATCTGCAAGAAAAAGAACTAATTCAGAGAGTTATAGATCTAGAAAACACCCTTAGGAATTATAATTTGATTCAAACCCCTACATACTTTTGGAAGACTGATATCAAATTGAGAGTGAGAAGTTGCAAGAAGCTTTGAAATATGAAGAGTTGGTAAAAACATAAGTATAAAAAAATATTATGTAATTGATCAGAGATTACTGAAATAGAAATTTGAAATAAAGGAAGACTTTAGCTCTGATTTGACTGAAATTCATGCTATGGACATTAAACCAAGTGATTTTTTGGGAGGCAACCAAAGTGTTACCTTATGTTTTGAGTATGTTTTAATTTTGCATTTATCTTGAAATTTACTTCGAATTTATTTTGATTATTTTTTGCTACTTATGCAAGGGTCTTGTTAGTTATAGTAGAATCTATAATTAAGTTGATTAAAATTATTACATTTGGACATTTCATGTTGATATTTTTCTTGTAAACTAGATATTATTTTGCTAGAATGTTACGTGTACACTCGTCAATCTCCATGTGTTATTGTTTTGATAAGCTGACTTTTTTGGTGTGAGATTCCATATTATTAATGCTCTTTTCTTTTCATGCACTTTTTATGTGACAAAATTAGGATAGAAAATAAGTTTGGGAGAGGGGGGCATATTTGTGTACTTGCCATAAAAGTAATTCCCATAGTTTAGTTGTTGATTGTACTTTAAAGTTGTCAATTATGCTAGGAATCTTAAAAATTTAATAAGATTTTATAATGACTTCATCAAAATAGTGAACACTCATTAAAGGGGAAATTAGAATCAATGTCCTGATAACTGAGTATTTTACTTTAATAACTTTTACCTGAACTCTAAAAAATCTTAGAATAATTTAAATTGTGTAATAAAATATAAATAGCTAACTAGAGATATTTTAAGACTTTTAATTTTCAACTCAACCAATTTAATTAATTTAAACTTTTAAATAAATTATAATATTTTAGATTTCATATTAAGAAGCAATTGAGAATTAACAATTACGAGAAATTAGATATTCTAAATCTTTAACAAAAATGTGTTCAAATAGATATATTAATTTTTAATGGAACTAAAAAAACAAAATATAAGAAAAGAAAATATAATATAATAGAATATAAAATCCTTGATCCAAAAGAAAAATCAAAATAAGTTGTCAATCTCTCTAAGAAGAAGCTTGAGGTGATCATAAAAATTAAAAAATAGTGTCTAAGTCTTTTTCTATTTAATAAGACTTAAAAATCTCGCATGAAAATTCTTATGATATTATATTTTCGAAAAAGTTAAGCAATTTTGGGTTAGTTGATTGACTATTAGTTAATTTAAAAATAGCTTTGAAAAATGAAAATATTTCAATCACACCGGATTAAGAGTTTTAAGATCTACTTAGGCTCAGAAAGAAGAGTGTTAAAGAAATGGCTAGGCTATTAGAAATTAATAAAAATTTAACCCTAAAGTGATATTTGCATATGTTTTATTTCACTTATATAATATAGTTAGAAAATCTTGAAGTCTCGCATGAGAGCTTTGAACATCATTTAAATCCCAGCTAGATATGAGATTATTTGAGGACATATCATATAAATGTTTAGGGGAATCAATACGATATAAAAACACTTGATTTATCGGTTTTAAATATCAAATTTTATTCCATATGTCATCATAATTTTATGCTTGTAGAAAGTTTCTTTTCGGTAATTTCAATTTATATATATAGGGTTCAAGCGTACTTCACTGAACGAAAAGCAGCTGAAGGAAAGTTGACATATCATAACTACACCACTAAGCAACCTAATTGTATAGGGCATGCAATGAGTCTAGTGTAATTACACAAGATTTGATGCAACTACGTCAACCTACTACATAACAATGTCGGGCATTAGTGTAACCACATTATGGTCTGGTCAGGATTAAATTGACAAGATTATTTAATATGACTTACGCAAGAGCTATATAAGGGGATGTTAAGGGATGATTATGACACTTTTGAAAGTTTTGGAAGCTACCTTTCTTCAGGTTTTAGTAAAGTCTTTATCAATTCTAGGTTTTTCTTCAATGATTTTCCTTAGGGAAGATTCTTAGGGTTATTTCTTGTGAGTTTGGAGAGTTTGTGGGAATATATTGAGTGCAATTGTGTGAGGAAGATCTATGAAAGTTTGTATTTAACGGAGATGATCATAATGTATTGCAAGGATTGACTGACTCGGATTTGAATTTTATGTATGTTTTGCTTTATTTCCTTTTTATACCCTAAATAATAATTTTTGTGCTTTCCTTTCCTATGCATTATAGTTAAACTCATTTTTTATACTCATGTGATGCAATATTTGTGACTTTTCCATAATTTTATCATATAAATTTTGATCTGCAGATGCCTTTTCTATGCTTGAATTTCAAATGTCGATGTGTTGACTTTCTGGCCTTAATTTACTTTTCGTATAATGATGTAATTATAATTCTATTGTGATATAAGACTTTTAATTGTCACTTAGAAGAACAAGTAGATTAACACACAATAATCTATTAGAATAGGCATATTGCCAATAAAAAATTGCAACCTAGATAGGAAACTAGAGGATTTCTTATAAATAATGCATAGTTTAGTCTCCTAAACTATAATATGATTTTTAGCTCTCAATAATAACATAACTTTCATGGAAAAATATTAAGAGACCACTAAACTGGTGTCACAGAAGTTTGATCCTTTCATTTCTTAAAAACTTTAAGAAAATTCAGTTTAATTTTTTCTATCTACATTAAAATTTAGAACATTTCATATCTACAAAAGTGAGCATTCAAACTAATCTTAGAGGTTTAGAAAACTAGAATTTTCTCCATTATAAATTGTTTGATAACTTTTCTTATGAGAACAATATGCAAGCTCCTAATTCATATATTACTTGATCGACACGTTTACTTGTGTGATTAATCAAATTGCCTCATAACAATTTTGGGTGTTAGCATTACTCAACGACTTTAACATGTATGAAAATGGTCCTAAGAAATCTACCAAGGATGCTATATCTTTCAAGGTTATTTAGTAGAGTGCTACTTGATGAAACTAACCTGTAAGGAAGAAGTTGATAGAATCAAGGATGTTAGACATACGAGGTCTCTATCAGAGTGTTACTCTATAACGTAAACATGAAAGAAAGATGTTAAATAAATTCATCAAGAATGTTAAGTTGTTGGTCGAAGCGAGCTCAATGATGTTAATCTCTATGGATGAGGTTCATTTTAATTCACTAAGGATTTTCTTACCTAACCTAAGTTATTGGTAGGATTATGACTTGATGGCGTTAACCTATGTGGATGAGTTCGAATTTAATATACCAAGAGTTTTTTAACTATCCTAGATTTTTCTGAACTACTTTAGTGTATATGAAAGAGGTTGAATTGAGTTCTCCTATAACTGATTAAGTTTAGAATAAAGTGTTATAAATATTTTATGTTTCTCGATTATGGGCGTAGGTTGAGAAGAACAATATTTTCTCTTAGAATATCGATGCAACCAGACTCAAGAAATGGATTTGACACCTTCCTTATTATTTCTTAGTTCATTAGCCCCTAGTAGAGGTGTTGTCTACATGAGCCTGATTATTTTGTTTAAATTCACCAAAATATGATGTCATTATTCAGTGATATGATAATGGCTTTGATTGAAGTGACTATGCGAGTTGATCTATTTGGAGGTCGATGAGAGAGGTGGGTGGGTGGAATTGACAATATCGAGGATACTAATTTCCTAAACAAGTTAAAGAAGGGGCCCTAGATGAGTATTATTGAACAGGGAATTTCTAGTCATTGGTTAATATTTTGATAAGTAAGCTCCACTAGTTGGCACTAGTGTTAGCTATTAAGGTTTGCATAAGAGCTAAAGAATCTCAATTTGAGATTTATCTTTTTTATGCAGATAGTCTTCCAATCATAAAGAAGAGACCCCTTCATCATCGGTGCAATGTTTATCAGGACAAACAAAAGCAGATGCCTAATGTCCCTCGTTTCAAGATTTTTATATGGAATAATATATAAATGTGAAAGTGAGAGGCTCCGTTGTTGCAAGCGTTTTGCATGTTGGTGATCTTAAAGATGCTTGTGATAGTTGAAAAGGTAATATGGGTTCCCATGTATGTCGTTGAATTGTTACATGTAGAAATTTTGCAGTGGTAGAGTGATACACACACATAGAAGAAACATCATGGGTGGTGACACCATAATTTTTTAGTTGAAAATCCCTAGAAAGAGAAAAAAATAATTAAAACATTGTAACTAAAATTTTGAATGAGATAAATCTTTGAATTTATTTTAAGACAAACATAAAATAAATATTGATTTATTTTATATTTATTATATTCATTTAAAATAAATTTAACTATTTTGAAAGTTATTCAAACGCAGTAAGAAAAAAATCATAATTTTCATCTTTAATAATGCCAACTGTATTATTAGCTTTTAGTTACCATTGGCCCAACCCGGTTGCAGTATGACAATAATTTTATGCTTTTATTTATGATCACACAACCTAATTTCTTATACATATATTCATCTTCAATGTAAGTAAACAAAGAAGATTTATGTGGTGGCTTGAACTAACTCGATAAATAGCTCATGAGCTATACTTGGTGAGCTAAAAAAACAAGTTGGAGCTAGTCTTTACAAGTAAACTTTTGCGTCTGATGACCGCACGTTCAGATAACGATGATGATCCGATCACGTCACCGTGCATTTCACGTGGCCGGATCAACACCGTAATAATTTCTACCCTAATTGACTCCTTATCCTACTAACTAGCTTTTTTAAAATAAAATTAATATATATTTATTCTTTCTCATTTTTCTTTTTTTATTATTTTATTATAACAATTATTTAAATTATATATTTTTTTTCTTTTTCATTTTAATTAAACCAACTTGTGAGCCACCTAGAAGATATAAAATTATGCTCCAGCCCAATATATTAATCAAATCTAAACTCAATTCATAACTGACCGAAGGTTAACTCAACTGATTTACACCCCTTTCCAGCTCTCCAAATGGAATAACTTTCTAACCCGAGAAAATAACGCCATGGGCGCTCTACCATATGAGAAATCCTTATATGCTCGTGAGAAATCACTTGATCAAAGAGATCGTTGAGTCCCACCAACTCACCATGCCAGGCTTTATGCATGCATTGATCATCTTCCCCAGGCTCCAATATTCAGATCTCCACTTAGCATCTGAAGAGCACAAAAATGCTCCACGTACCAGATACTAGCCAGGCTTTCTCTAGCTACCATTATTTCTGCATCTGAATTTTAAAAGTTTTTCATGGTGCTTATTTAAAGGTGTTTTAAAAAAATACAGTACAAAATATTAAATATATATATAGAAAATATTTAAAATTGTTATTATAAATCTTTACAGTTCTGATAATTACACTGATTTAAAATCTGAATTCTCTTGTGCAGCATTATTTCGCTATAGAGAAATTTGTACTTTTGGTTCTCTGTTTCTATAAGTTGCATGCGGCTGCCTGAATATTCTGAGTGTCAGAGTCGATCAGACTATTGCCCTGCATGGCACTCAGAAAAGTGCAGGAATCAAATGGGGGATAATTGCACCGTCTGCTACTTTGTCTTTGTTTTTGAAAAGAATCTTAAACGTGAGTACTGGTGGGGTTTTGTAACTTTTTGTAAGGATCCAGTATTTTGTTCATACTAATGATTGTGATGGCTTAACTATTGGCCTGTTATGCCTGCAGAGATGTTTTCAGACACGCGAATGCCATGCATGATATGAGCCTAAGAGGTGCAATATGAATAGTGATAAATGAAGTGCTTGTTTAAAACTATGTTTATTTCACTCTTTTGAATCCAATACAGCTTGTTCACTCAATTTTTCATCTTAATTTATTGTTTGTTTATTTTATTTCTGACTAAATGAAATTAATACGTTCAAGTTTTTATTAAGCTTGTTTTTGCTTCATTTTTCATCTTAATTGGTTACTCATTGCTATTTATAAAACTAGCACCCTTTTACATGGTTTTTCAAATTTTAACTAAAATGTCAAGATTCACAATAAAACCTCAACACATTTTATCGAATTCTAATGGTTTGATTGGTGCAATTTTTCATGGGTGAGAGTTTTACAAATACATAAGTTTTAAGTGCTATGGATGCGATTATCTTAACATTTGAACATAATGAAAAATTAGAGATGATATTAACATTGATAGATTGGAGAAATATTGCTTTAGAAATGAATATTGGAGTTATTTTAGCAAATAGTAATTATTTATTGGATCAAATGTAAGCAATTGGTGGGAAGTATAATAGTAATTATATTATAGAATAATATGAGGCTAATCTCTGCATGATTATGCTAAACTACACAAAAGCAACTACTTCAACACTTTTATAATGTTTCTTTTTAATTAATGCTACTTCAACCCATGCGATGTTGACCCCCCTCAATTGTGTGCAAGTATGGAGGTACTTAGTTGAAAATGGCATATCTAATATGATAAGAGTGTTCTTATATGCTCAATTAAAATCAATCATGATAAAGATTTTTTTATGCTTTAGCATGACAGTTTTGAAATGATAAATTATTTCATGGGATTGTGTGAAAGTCATGGAGCCAACAAAGATTTAAAAGGAATTGGATAATTAAAAGGGAAAGACTTGGACATTTTTTGCAATTTCATTAAAGAATGGAAAATTTAGAACTTGACAACTGAGATCACTTTCTAAAATAGCATTTTTTCTGTATTTCTAATGAGATTGTAACATAAGCTATTTCTTATTTTTTCCTTTTTTCATAGTAATTAGTTTTTTTTTTTTTTTGAATTTCTTGGTTGCTAAGTTCTATTGTTTTTTCTAGTGTCCTTGATACGTTTGTCAAGCAACTTATCAAGCCTTGCCCTGATTAGAAGAGCAAGTACTCTCTTTTCACGAGTGTTTTTAATAAGACACTTAAATTCTTCATCAATTTTAAGGATATCACAGTAAACCAAGTCTCTCGGGTCGTTCAATTTTTTTTATGCAACAACAGGATGCTTTCTCATTCACAAACATAACCATGCTAATTCTTTTTTAGATTATAGACATATTCCACTTTATGATAAATTTATGAATGCATTGCCAAGATCTTAGCATATGTACTCAAATAAGTCTTACCTCTCTCACTATCTAAGTAATTGCTTGAACCTTAATAATATACAATATGAATTTTGAGGACAATTTCTCTCTATCTAATGAACATAATAAGTCTTTAATTCTTTGCATTATAGAAATATATTGTGTTAAGATCAATCTTAATAATATGTTTGATGGTGCATGAATTGGGATGGAAAATCAGATATTTATCACCTTTTCTTTGTTTATTATTAATTCTTTTTTTTGTAAATTTTTTCAGCTTCCTTTCGACATGTGTGATTACAAATTTATTAGTTGGCATCAATTTTTGATGTCACAAATACCAGATGCCCCTGTGATGTTGTGGGAGAGTGCGGCGCTCATGAGTATCCTCCCGTAGCTTAAAGAGCACGTCAGGACGTTACTAGATGCATGTCGTCTCTAGACTAGGGTCACCCCATCCTAGTCATGCTCGATAGCAACTATGATCCACTTGAAAATTACTTGTTTTAGTGTACATTTCATAATCATCTTATGTACATTTTTAATAATATTACACTTTAAATGGAGATATTTTGCATTTTTTTATCTTCAGGTACAAGAAATGGACTTTTAGCAAAAATGAAGCAAAAATGATGTCATTTGGAGTCAAATCGAGCAAGTAAGAAAATTCTAACCTGACACATTTTGATATATCTTTCTATATTTAATCTCCTTTACATTTATCATATATTTTTGAATAAAATTATGCTTTAAAGAATTGTTGTTTTCATGTCTATTCTGTAGGTTTATCAATTTGGAGCGCAACAAAGCTGAAATGGGGTGAAATGGTGGAGCTGCCTCAAGGGCGGTGCCTAGGCACTAATGAAGACAAAAAAACAGAGCATAAGTGCCGAAAACTAGCACCTAGGCATCAGAAACTATTGGAGATGGTTTTTGACGACTTTTGGTGGTTCTGGATGTTCTTGAAGGTTCTGAATGGATATGCACGCCCCTTGGAGTGGTTAAATGAATCTAGACACATGGAGTGACTTTTGAATGAAGAGATGTGTCTTTTGGAGCGAAAGGGTGTCTTTTGGATGAAGAGATGCGTCTCTTGAAGAAATGAGGTGCTTTTGCTTCTCTTTAAATAGAGAGGCTTGACGCCTCTGATGAAAAATAATTATAGGAGTCAAGAGAAGAAATTGGAAAGTGTTTTAGGAGGAGTTTGGTAGGTTCTATAGAGAGGGCACAGTGAGTAATCTAGGAGTAGGAGATTAGAGCCTACCCAGCACTACTATACATGCTGACACCAACTTTAGATTAGTCAATGTTCTTTATGCTCGAAAGAGGTAAAAAATCGGTATGCTCCTATTTGTTACTGCAACATTATATTTTATGCATTTCATTTCTATACATTATCTAGGTCAACACACGAGAAGGTTAGTCTTTAATATCTCAAAACTTTCCGAACCAATTAATCCAGATAAGTTATCTTTAGAATTAATATTTGCATTTAGGAATAGTTGTTATCCATACATTTCATATTTACATTTAGGAGTGGCTGCTAGATAAAATACCATTTTAATCGACCTTCCAATCTAAGACTTGATAGTAAACTAGGATTTTGCCGAAGGGCTTTCTTATCTCGCTTCTATGTGGGATCGATACTTTGAGGTTTAAAAGAAAATCTTATATTACTTGAAACGATACATATACTTGAGTAGTACCCCTAGTGTGTAAATTATTTTCTAAATTTTATAACACACTAGTCACTAAATATAAATTCGGGTCAAGTTTTTGGTCATATTTTGGAAGCTAAATTACTCTGTAATTACAAGTTGAGTCAGATTACCTCTGATCCGTGATGGATCCCTATTCAAGGGAAAGTTGAACGATCACTCTGAGGCTGGCCCGTTTTGATCATTAAGAACTTTTCATGTAACAAAATTTGCTTAACAGACTGGCGGAGTGAAAAATGGCCTATAAGGGTCTGACGTGACCACGCCCAAATCGGGCATGACCACCCCTAACCCCTCCTCACAAGGGTTGGGGGGGGCATGGCCACCCTATAATTTTTTTATTCGAATAAATATCCCTCCAAAATCATATAAATGATTCAAAGAGGAGATGAATTGAAAATAAATATATACGATAATAAATAAAAAAACAAATAAAAAAATAAGTGGAATAACTTATATATGTATATGTCGGCACTATTTTGGGTGTGGAGTTGCCCGTTGGAAACTGTCGGTCGCTATGATCGAAATCTCGTCGTCCACTTTAGAAACAATATATATACATATGAAATCAAATCGACCTTATATTTCTCATAATTTAAATGAAAGAGCACTATACATCAAACCATGCATCTATCCCGAAGGATAAACACAAGACTCGAAGATGAGACTCGATCAAATAAACTAAGAAACATATGACATCTATTTGGTCTGCGAAATCATTTTATTTGCCGACAATTTCCCCTATCTAATACGAAAAATTAAATATAGTTTATATTAAGCTAGGTTCGAAAAAGCTTCCTTTAAGGGCCCGTTTGGGGCAGCTTATAAGTGAGGCAGCGTTTTTAAAAACGCCGCCGCACCGTTTGTTTTACGCGTTTGCACAACTAAATTTATAATCTTGTTTTTGATTCGGAGAAAAGTTGGTCGCGGGTCGATACCCGCAATCAGCGTTCGAAACGCTCGATTGTGAAATATTTTACGCGCACACCCTTCGTCGTCTCTTCTCCTCGTCGTCCTCCGCTACCAGCGTTCCACTCCTCTGGAGACCCGCTAACGAAGAACTTAGCGGAGAATCAACCATCTAGATCCTCTCATGGGGCCGAGGCAGCTCCGGACAGCTTGGCGACGGAAAAGAGGAGATCCGCTTCTACCCGACCGCTGTCGCTTCTCTTCGCCTCCCTTCGGGCTTCCGGCTTTCCGCCCCCTCCGGTCAACTCGACCGCTACGACGTTTCTGCCGTCGGTGACGGTGGCGCGGAATGGCGCAAATGTTGAGGTGGGCATCTCATGCGGATTGTTTCACTCGTCACTTTTGGTGGATGGGAGGTTCTGGATATGGGGAAAGGGGGATGGAGGGAGGCTTGGCTTCGAACATGAGAACCCGGTCTTTGTTCGGACTCTAAATCCTAACCTTGATGAGGTCCATTGCATCGCTCTGGGTGGCATTCATTGCACCGGGCTCACCCCTTCCGGCGAGGTTTTCACATGGTAGTTCTTATGCCATTACACTTGTCTGTAAAGTTTCTTATCGATCATTGGTCATTACCTGAAAACTTTTTTTTTTTGCTAAACAGAAAAAGGGGCTATTGTTTTAAGCATGAAGCAAGAGTTTTACTGAGTTTGCCTGTCATAGAAATAAGGACAATGTGATCTGCTGGCAACATTTGTTTTTATTCAACATTTGATTAATTACCATAGTAGAATTATTACAACTATTATTTTACCATGTTGCTGCAGATGCAGTTGAATATTCGTGAAAGTTTAAATTAGACATTTGGTAATTCTCATGATGAATGGGCCATGTGCCTATTTTGTTGCTGTTAGATAGATGCTAAATGTAGAGTTTAGTTGCTCTACAAGGGACCTTGAAAAAAATCTAAATTCTTAGCCAGAGTTGATGCCTCTATTAAGAGCTTAGGAAACCTGTATAACATATTTTGCTACTTTAGCAGAAGTCATTTTTTAACTAGCAGAACTGTAGATTATGTTTGTCATTGGAAGTATGCAATTCTAATATTTATGCAATTCTAATATTGTATATCATACTGTTGAAGGTTTGTATATACAAATGTTTCAAAACATGGCAAGTTTCACTTTCTCCATTATTTTCCCTATGGATACTCTCCCATGAATTTACTATTTTCTCAGTTTTTCATGTTTGAGATCACTATTAAACTGAAATGATTTGTTTTATTTTCTAACTAAAAAGGAAGTTTTACCTTAATGAATATCAGCATGACTCCTCTACTTAATTGGCTAAAGTTTGCAGGGGTTATGGGGGATTTGGAGCTTTAGGCCATTCTGTCTATCACAGGGAGCTTCTACCTAGACTTGTGGAGAGCACTTGGATGGGAAAAATATCCCATCTTGCTACTAGTAGTACTTGGATGGGAAAATTATCATTTTAACATGTTATTTTTTTCTTTTTTATGGGCTCTTATTATACTTTGTAGTAGTATGTGCAAGTGCGTTTGACTTTTGTATGTGTAACATACTCGTTTGATGTGATTGAATATGTTTTAGTTATATAAATATAAATTAATTTTTTGGTATTTTCTTTTCTAAACAGTGATCTTTAATTTTATTGAGAAAAGAGCAGATTCTGCTGCACAGATTATTCATTTAATTAAGAAAAAATTTCCAAATAAGCTGTTTACAAAACGCGCTGTTTACAAAACGCACGGCACGAACCAAACAGCTAAACTGTTTATTCAGAACAGGGGCAGAATGGTCAATTTTTCAAGATCAAATGTTTTCCATAAGCGCCAACTAAACAACTAGACAGCTTATCAGGATCAGCTTCTCATCAGCAGATTATTAGGATAAGTTGCTTATCAGCAGAAGCTGGATAAGCTGCAGCTGCCCCAAACAGACCCTAAGGGCAAGCCCCTATAGTTAATTACATCTTAGATAACCGAAGTCACCTAAGAAAACTCTAGATAAAAATCAGGAAATATTATCTTCAAAGAGGTTAAAAAGATAAAACTTTTCAATAAGATAGGGCAAAGAGGTGTGAAAGAAGAATGACTCAAATTTGGAACATTTTGTTCTTGGAATCCAAGGGAGGAAGGACTAGAAGATGTCATAGATTCGGAAGGGAACCTCGGCGACTTCCTAAGCTATCCTATGGTTTAGTTTCAATTTAGAGAGAAGTATTTGAATGTTTTATCTTGTCAATTTTATTAGCTAGGGCTTACATTTGTGTGAAACGATCACACAAACAACCTGAAAGATGTGAGGATTTAGGTCTTGACAAACGATAACCTCAGAATCCTAAGACGAGTTAGGGCTTATATTGTATAGCAGGGCTATATAAAGGCCTAAAGATGAGTTGAGGATTTATGTCGCACTAAGCATAAAACCTCAAAATCCTATGGCTTGGTTATTTAATTCTAAGGAAAGATATGTTGTTGTAGATCCTCTTGCTGATGAAGATAGTCGTGCTTCCCTCATTGCTAACTCTAAGCTCCTCGTCGTGACGAGTTTAAGTTTTTAATGTGTCAGGTTATGATGTCAAATCAGATGTACCCATGGTTATAGTTCTTTAAATATTATGGGACATATTAAAGTTGATTAGAGTGACACCAATTAGGATTCTACTGCTCCCTCATTCCGACACCACTATTTTCTTTCGGATTCACTTAGTCCAAATGAATTTACTAAACTCAACTTAATGCCATACTTTAATTTAAACCGTGGGAAGTCTCGTTAGCAACCGTAGGTTACTTCCTCTAAGGGATTCCCCATCATTCGATAGAGACTTCTTAATTTAGTTGTAATTGTTGTTTTGTTGTGATGTTTGTGATTAAATTTTGAGTTATCTTATATTTTGAATGATGTGGTGGCAAATTATATCTTGGTTAATTTTAGTTTTGGGTTTTGAGGATATCTTAGTAGTTTTGGTTTTCATTCAGGGTGACATCATTTTTTAACATGCAAGCTCGAGGCAAGAAGTATAAATATGTAAATGCAAGAATTTAAAAGCATACCTGTCAATTTTTCTCATTCCTCTACCTGAAAGGTTAGTACTTATAAGGCATGTAATTAATTTTGCAGGGAATTTAAATTGGAGGAGAAGACGAAGGTTTATCTACCAAACCCCAAGTTATGACTTTATTGAATCTCAGAAGATTCTAGTGGATGATCTTAGAACAAAAATATGACAAGCCCAATTTGCCCTTCAAACCAATAGATTTCAAAGTGCTCGAGGCATGACCCTAGATCACTTTGAAGCTCTCTTGAAATATTTCGAGTTCATTCCGGACTTATCATATTATTTCATTAATCATCCGAGGTTGAAGTGTGCTACCCCGTTGCTCAGTAAAACCTGATAATTTAATTATCTCGAGGATATGATACCCATTTAATCAATTGATATTTCATTTAAAAGTTATGTGGGTGGGTGCCCCTAAGGCAAGTTTAGGTCATTTAAAGGTTGTGGTGCCCACAATTAAGGTTAGGCTTATAGTGTTTGTTGATCTCATTTTTTGATGAGGTCAAATTTTTCCTCTTTAGTAGCCTGGGTCTAGCCATAGGACTTTTCTATTGACTATTCTAGAGGATTAAAAAAGCCCCATCACCAGAGCACAAAATTCACAAAAATTTTAGTTTTGGGTCTATTGACTTTTCTATTGACCAAAATTCACAAAAATTACCAAATTCCCAAAATACCCCCAAAATTGCCCAAGTACCAAAATGCCGTTCATGACCTAAAAATTCCAAAAATTCCAAAAATTCACAAAAATTCCAAAATCATCTCAAATATTCCCAATTTTAATTTTTTTTCATCAATTTGACCTAATTTTACCAAATTAGTCCAATTTGACCAAAAGCCCCAATTTGCCCCTAAAGGCCCAAATGTCTATAAATTAGCCCCAATATTGCCCAATTTCAATTCTAAATCAAAATTCAGCATCACCAATCCTATTCTAAACAAAATTCAAGCACAATTTGATCCAATTGCAAGCCCAATTTCATTCAAATAAAAAAGGCCCAATTTTGACCAAATTAGCCCCCCCCCAACTCAATTCAAAACCACTTGAGGTTATTTCAAAGCCTTCATGATATATTCCTACAACAAACTCAACATCCAATTAGCCCAAACTTTAGCCCAAATTTAATTTCAATTTTAAAAGCCCAAATCCTTTAAGTCATTCCAAAAAGCTCAAATTCAATTAAAAGCCCACATGATGAATTTTATCCCCCATCATCCATTCAATCAAAATCACTCCTAAAGTTCTAAATTCAAAATCAAATCATTCTTTATCAAGCATCAAGACAAACAAGCATCATGCCAAAATTCACCAAACTATCTTATAAATTCAAAAATCCTTTCTCATGAAAATTAGCCAAGCCACATGCAAGCCATGAAGCCACTCCCAAGCCATTGAAAAGCCATGAGAGCATTGTCACATCATCAAACTATTAATGGCAAGAGGCCAAGCCACTTTCAAGCCTCCTTAAAAGGTTTTAACCCCTCCCATGAATCACTTTAATCCATGCTTAGCCAAATCTCTTTGGATGGTGATTTATCCCCAATGATTAAGCTGAAAAGGATTTATCCCCAATGATTAAGCTGAACCAAATGATCTCCTCTTCAGCCCAAGACCAACTTTGGTGGCTGAATCCAACCCAAATCATGATTTGACCCAAATTGACCCAAAATGTACCCTTTTTCCCATAATATTTCAATCTTATACCTTTACACATGGCCAATCCCAATTGACTTCATCAAGACCAAGCCCTGACCTCCCTGAGTTAGATGGTGACCCCTCCCTGGCCGATCAGCCCATTGGTGGTCGAAAAACCCAAAATCAAAAGCTCCACCATGGCAAAAACTCAAAATTAAACCCATCCATGCTGGCTCATCCCAATTGGATATTTGCACATTGTCGGCATCCACATAAGCAACTTAGGGCACCCACCAATTGCCTCTGATTGCCTCTGGTGGCCTCTCCTCCCCCCTCTATTTAAACCCACCCTCCATGGCCAAAGGAAGAAAACTTGAAATTCCTTGGGGAGACTCTGCCAAATTGCTTCCAGAGCTTTCTTGGGATCTCTTGAGTTTAACCCAACCACCCTTAGCCACTCAAATCCACCGCTCGAGCTCAATTTTGGAGCTTAAATCCAAGGACAAAACATAACACTCACCAACATCCATCAAATCCAAATTAATTGCACCAACATCATCCCCACAGTGAGAGAGGAAGACCCCCACAAAATCCCCATCACCAGAGCACCCTAAGGTGGACTTTGATCAGACCCCCAAATCGACTTTGGTCGAAATTATATCTGTTGGCATCAATTTTTGATGTCACGAGTGTAAGGTGTCACTCGCATGACTCAGGATAGTTTACGGTCTGTCCGTGACGTTTGATAGTTCAGACACCTACCTGAGACCTTTTCGACGCGTGTTGAGGGGCATGTAGTCAGGGTCATTTTGTTAGGCTATGGCTTTTGCTTAGGTGAAGGCCGGTCAGCATTTGGCATGTCAGACGACTCCGATCGAGTCAACAAATATTATGTGGCGCGTAGCGCGCAATTTCAGCTCGAATTGGCACGATCGCTTGACGAAGTGGTCCAGATGACCTCTGATGATGAAATAGACCACGCCAGTGTATCCGGAATGTCAATTTCACTTACGGAGGATGTCCGCTTCGCTACGGTTTCGTGGGCAGGGTAAAAATGTGCAAATTATCTTTTTATGCATGATAGTAAAAAAAGTGGTCCAAACAACACCGAACGACGAAACGAACTGCGTCAATGCGTCCGAAAAGTCGATTTTAGCCAGGAAGGATATTCAATTCACTACGAGGACGTGTACAGGCTAGAAATGTACTAAGGATAATAATAATAATATTTATATTATTATCCTATAAAACTATTGCTACCCTCTCTCTCTCTCTGGATCGTTCGCGAAAAGCTCCGTCGCCACCCCCATTTTCGCGAACCCTAGCCTCCTCGTCGCCGATCTCCCCCCCCCTGGGCCGGCGAGGCCACCGGCAAGCTCACCGGATCTCCCTCCTGCCGTCAACCTACGCTGCCGGCAGCATTCATTTTCGCGAACCAGGCCTCGAGCCTCGCCAATCTCGCCGCCCCTTGCACCACGCCGACGCTCCTCGCCGACATTGCCTCCTCCTCCGTCGGAGCTCCTTCTTCGCCGGTTTATTCCCCTTTTGGTCGGCCACCTCAAGATTCCTTTTTATCCTCAGCCGGATCTCTTCCTCCTCGGCCAATCTCTCCTCCTCACCGACGAAGCCTTACGCAGCAAGCCCGCATTCTTGGTGCCCCTTCCAGCCGCCGGCCGAGATGTGCTCTCAGCCCTCTCCCCCTAGGCTAGCCGCAAGTGCGCCGCCCCTTCCTCACCGGCGATGCTCCGACAGCCTTTGTTGACGTTGACATCCAGATCTCGACAGTCCTAGCTCTCCCCTGCGCAGATCCCTGGCGAGATTATGGAACCCTCACACTCCCTTCAAGTTTTCGCGGGGAAGCTTTCTCTTCGTCGTTCTTCTCTCCCGACGGTGAAGTTTCCACCGACAAATTCACTGTTGTGAGCATCCTCTACTTCGTCGAAGCTGCTTGTTTTTGTTGGGGGTGGTGACGACGTTGCGACACATGAAGGCCGTTCGACCTCTCCTCTTGAAGGTATGTGTCAGTCACATTCTCTTATGCCGAAATCAATTATTTTTGGGTACTTCGCATATCTCTTGCCCTCACAATCTCATATATCTTTTTGTTGTCCTGTGCACATTTTACGAGGCACATTGAAGCATGGATCAGGCGCCGGCGAGCTCGGAGCAATCAAAGAAATGCGTCTGCAACCGTCACGATGGTGAGACTTTCTACCTCCTAGCCAGCCTTAGGAATAGTGGAGTCTAGGCGTGTGGGTTCGATCACCCATACGGGGTGTGTGCGCCGGCGTGGGTCGGCGCGATGACGTGCCTGCGTGATGGATTGTTGGATTTCCTAGAGCCAACCTTTAGGTTATGACTTCCTATGCGTGGCCAAATACCCCTCCGTAGAGCCGAGTGTTCCCCTTTGTTGTGAGCCTTAGCACAAGTCACGATGGGTCGGAGTCACTCACTCTCCTTGCTTTGGATTCCCCAGCTTTACTTGGAGAAGTTTGAAGGTCGGACTTGGCAAAGCGAGAGAAGCTTTGTAGCTGGCTCGCTTTGTAAAGTTTAGAAAAGTTCGCAAAAATAGGAAAAGCTTTGTAGCTATCCTATTTTGCGACACCGTGGAGAGTTTCCCTCTCGGAGATCCGGGGAAAAATTCCCCACATTTCCTCACCAAAACAAGAGGCAGCGGTGCCGCACATCCAATGGACTAAACCTTAAGTCTCCCAGGTGAGGTCGTTAGCACGAGCCCAGTTTGCTATCTGCATGTTGGTTCTCTATATATTGCATTTTTTTTTGTTTAATGCATGTTGCATTTCATTTCGCTTCGACTGGCCACCCCGGGCAGCAAGCATCTTACTTAGCTCCGACCAGCCGCCCCGGCCCAGCGAGCATTTCACTTCGCTCCGATAGGCCGCTCCGGCTCGGTGAGCGTATCACTTTGGTTTGACCGACCACCATGACCCGGTCGACCGATCACCTGCATTTTTGTCTGTTTTTGCATTATATCATATGCTTGCCTGTTTGCATGTCGCACCATATGTGTTTACATTTGCATTTGCATTTACACTTGGTTGATTCTCCCTAGTGAGAATCACCATTGTCTCCGGGTCACTGTCACCTCGGTACACCTTTCTTCGTGTCACTGCCTCCACGGCACACCCATCTTTCGGGCACCTGTCGCCATGCCCCGCCCATCACTTTTGGTCACTGCTGCTACGGTCCACCTTTCTTCGGGCCACTGCCTCCACGACACGTCCATCACTTTTGGTTACTGCCGCTACAGTACACCTTTCTCCAAGCCACTGCCTCTACGACACGCCCATCCCTTTTGGTCACTGCCGCTACGGTACACCTCTTTTCTGGCTACTGCCTCCACAACACGCCTATCTCTTTTGGTCACTGCCTCCACGGCACACCTTCGGGCCACTGCCTCCACGGCATACCCCCACGGCATCCCCATCCCTTTTGGTCACTGTCGCTACGGCACACCCATTTGTTCGGGCCACTGCCTCCACGACATGCCCACCTTTTCCTGAGTCACTGCCTAATCTGCATCACGGTACACTCATCACTTTTGTCACATGACTAATTGCATTTGCATTTGCATGTTTGCATGGATAGCGAGCCAGACTCGTTAGGGGAGTGACTCCGTGCCGGTCGTGATGCTCAATGCGAACGAGCATTGCTTGCTAGGTTGATCCCGGTGAGCAATGCGAGTTAAGTCATCGGGATTGACACGAGTATGACTGTGCTAAAAATATAATAGATCTAACTCGTGTCACAACTCTTCGTGACACCCTTTAGATCTGAAGATCTTTAGGATGGGGCCGGTATGACGACCCTGTCAAAGTCATACTATACTCAGACCTACCCCGCACTTAGATACTAGGTTGACGCACTTTTCGTTAGATGGTGTGCTAGGCTAGGATTTAGGGTGCTAGGTAGTCTTTTTGATGTCTGACTATTGTGCTCTGCTGGATTGGTTGCCCTAGTCAGGTATCTTTCTTCTGCATTGTGCTTGTGATGTGACTGCATGCTGCATATGTGTGGTAGTATGTTAGGGCGTTCTTCTGCAGGGATTCATGTCTATTTATTTGCACACACACAGGTACCGCTATAGGGCGAGCAAATAATAATTTCTGACCCTTTTGCTTGCAAGTGCTATTAGCTCCCCCAGTTTTAAGGCATGGCTCATGATAGGTTATTTGCATGTGAGCTTTCCCACTGACACTTGTTTTTATGCAGGATTGAGTCTTTTATTCTCCTATGTACTTTTAGAGTCTAGGAGAGTCCTGTAGCAGAAATAAGATACGGGCACGGGTTCCGAGGCGTTTGGCGTGGGAACCATGTGGAGGGGACCAGGAGCAGATGCTTGTGCCTCGTATCTTAATTCTTCATTTGATATTGATGTATAAAATTAGGACTGGGCATGTATACGCGGAGTCCGACCGCCTTTTTCTTTTCTGAGATATGTTGCCGACCCAGCGGCTCCGGCCTGTCTATTATTTTGATTTGGCTTGCTTTGCTTCTTCCATCATATTGCATGTCTGCACTTGCATGTGTTTTCTTTGTTTCTTTCTGTGTCTTATCTGGGATTTCATGATACAATCTAGGCTCATTAAGGACCATAAAATGGAAATTTTCTACAAAATCCTAAATAAAATATTCAAGATAATTAAAATTTAGGATTAAAATATTCAGGATTTAAAAACTTTCACATTTACTTTCCTGCTTATATTAATAGGGCCTCCACAATGCTTAAGGACCGCTCTAGATAACTGCATCATATTTGCATGTCCCGAGGAGGAGTCCCCGTGCTTCTCTAACCTGACTGGCCAAGCATACCTCTTTATAGGTAGTTGTCTAGTGCGCCTAGGGTGTTAGAAGGCTCCCCAACCTAGACGGGGTGTAAGTCCTTTTGTTTGGAGTGTTTCCAGCTTTGTAGCTAAACTTCTATTTCCTTTTCTTTCCTGAGGCATCCTGGCCACTTTGACAGATATAAGTCCCATCTCTTGGAGCTCCATCTTTTAGTCATAGGATAGAGTTTCGTTCGTTTGACCTTAGGGCTACTGAGGTTCCCGTGGATGATGCAATTCACGGGTTGCTGACCGGGGATCTCAGGACGTGTTGGGTCGACTACCTTCACGATCAGGTAGACTTAGGGTCCTATAGCTATGGATGACGGGTTCGTGGTACCCCGACCCAGTTACCTCTACCTTTTAGGATCACTTTACCTTCCTTTGAGCCCCTTTGAGCCCTATCGCTCCTTGACTTCATTGATATCATTTTGACGGCTCGATGCCGATGAGCTGCCGCCCATTTGGGATACGACGATTTGTCCTCTGCCCTTACGGCCCGGACGTGCTTTTACGTGTTGGGATATCCCCGTCAAGATGATTTAGGTTATTTCGTGGGCCTCGTGTGCCGATGAGCCGCTACCCATTCAGGATGTGAGAGACTCACTCTCTGCCCGATGGCTTAACGCGAGCTTTGAAGCATCGAGACTATTCCCACACGGAATAAACTTTCTTTGAGTACCTATGGCCCCAGGTTCACGATAATTTAAGTGAAACTTCTTTTATCGAGAGTATTCTTGGGTATCCCCCAAGATGTAATTAACCAAGTGGGATACGTCCCCTTGGGAGTGCTCTTGACCCCAGAACAGACACCTACACCTGAATCTCTGGTTCTGGGTAGTCTACGTAGGTATTCTTTCGCAGATATCGGTTTAAGGTGCTTTCACCCGATCTTGCTTGGGCGAACACTCTTAACATATCCTTACGAGGTTTACCGCATGTAGGCTCTCCACGTTTTGTGTTTTCTCTTGTTTGTCACTTTGTCGTATCTCAATTTTTATTCGATTCCTCTCCTCTTTGAATCACTAATTTGATTTGGGAGGGAGATTTATTCAAATAGGGAAAGTATACGAAGATCGACAAGCTGGCAACTCCTTCTAAAATAAAAGAGAGAAAAACAAACAAAAACAATATCTAGGCGATTCACCACGGGTTGAGGCTCCATCCCTAGGCTCTTGAGACCCACTAAGCTTCCACCAGCATCCAATCAAGGCTTCCCCTCTTGGACCAAGGTATAGGCTGGTATTGAAAGTTAACTGTATTGAAAGTTAACTCTAAACCGAGCTTCATTTGATTCTCCATGTGCATAGAGTTGATTTAAGGGTTGATTAACGATATGGATATATTCTCCTAGTCAATATGAGTCTATAAGAACAAACCACACTTGATTTGGTTAAGTGCCGAGAGAGATATTAAGCCTAGAAGTTGGACAGTTCTTAGGCTAGGGCTTTGGGGACGATGACGGAGCGTCGTTGGATCGAGTGTGTATCGGACAGACGACTGTGATGGAGTCAGACGAGCGGATGGTGCGGATCCGCGGGCTGACACGGCACACGCGTGGACAAGGACGTCGAATGGACCCGCACCGCGTGGAGCTTCGGAGCCGTCGTAGGATTGCGTGGCGCCGCGTGGATAAGTAGAAAAATAGGGTATTTTTCTATTTATTTAAACCCCTATAACTTCAAAAATTAATAACTTTGTGTAGAAAAATCACAAAATTAAAATAAAAATAACCTGTTGCTCGGTGAAGAGAGGAGAACAATGTGAAAATATTTTCATTCTATTTGATGCATATTTTATTTTTAATTAATTAAATTGTGTTTTCTTTATTTTGATTCTTCATTAGCATAGACCTTTCACCATGGCATGGGACCATATGGCTTTTGATGTCTCTGTTGTTAGACATGTCTCTGTTGTTAGACAAGGTCAGGGGGCATCTCTAACTAGAGATATCCAATTTTCAAGTTAATGGTCCCTATTTTGATATAAAAATTAGATATCCTTCAAGTTAATGGTCCCTATTTTGATATAAAAATTATAATAATTAAAAGGCTTATCAGAAAAATGCAAAATTTTTTTTGGTAGGTTCACTGTAGTTAGAGGACCCTAGGAAAAATATAAACTTGGGTTAACTCATTAAAAATAATTCTAATTGTCACCAACCCTAAAAATAAAGAGAAAATTAATTTGGAGTAATTATAAATGTAAATGACATGAAAATCTTTTTTCACTGTAACTTAATGTTAGAGGAACTTCCCAAAAAAATTTCAAGTCAATTGGAGTTAATTTGATCACTAAAATGAATTTTTAAGATAAAATGATATTTTTGATATTAAAATGATTCTAATAATCAAAATACAACTCAAAAAATTACCAAAATTGGTTTTGGGAGCTCCTTATGACTAGAGAAACTTAAGAAGAATAAAATTGGAATTTGTCCTATCTCCAACAAGGTTTTGAGCTAAAAAATTGTGCTCCCGCAAGGGGATTCAGAGAAATGTGGTGGTTGGGTTGCACTGAGGAGGTCTCGAAAAGGCTTTGGGATCAATTTGGGGAAGTCTCATAGAGGAATTTGTTAACTCTCTCCCCATGGTCGTGGAGGGGAGCATTTTATAAAAATGGCCTTAGGCTTGCTGCCATGGTCAATTAAGGGGTGAAATGTGCTGCCTAGGTGGAGGGCACAGAGGCTCTAAGCTTCAATTTGGATGAGGTGACCTCTAGGTTTGAATTGGGTTTAATCCCATGGGGGTGGCTCTTGGTTTGGCCATTTTCTGGCCACTCGTCTGACTGACCAGGGGAGGTGGCTAGGGAGGTCAGGTGAGCCAGGGAATATGTTACAACAACTTAATGATTTTAGTCTTTATTTTGGAAAAAAATATCAAAGGCTTAAGAAAATATGGCATCAAATCCCTTGTTTTAGGGGACCTTTGGTTTCATGGGGTTTAGGCTGATCACTTTGGTCCAATTTATGGCTGTGGAGTCATTAATTTGATGACTTTAGGATAGTTAGGCCACCTTTAGTGCATGTGGGTCCAAGTGATCAAAACTTGGGTTTGGGCTAGGCTAGCCATGTCAATTGACCCAATTTATTGATCAACATTGTGTAGATGATTGTTATGAAGATCTTTGGTGAAGGGTTGATGTGATTTTGAGTTCAATTGGTGAGTCAATGTGGGGGATTTTTGAAATTTGGTAAATTTAGGCATGTTGGGTTAGACACGGGTCTAGGTTGAGCTAGCCTTGGGCTAAGTCCAAATTAAATGGTCCAAATGATCAAGGGATATGTTTTGAATATTTTTAATGAAGACATAGATTAAAAATTTTGGGGTTAAGACCCTCAATTTGGTGAAGTTTGAGGACATGACTAGTTTGAGGCAAAATTGAGGATTTTTGGACTTAAGTTGAAATTAAATGAAATTGAAGTTTTACCAAGGCCAATTGAAGGTCAAATTTGATGTGTAGGAATGTTATAAAGATTTTTCAACACAAATTGTGGCAAATGGAGTAGGCCATGGGTTCAATTTGGTGGAACCAAGTCATAGGGCCAAAATTAGGTTTTTGGTTTAGCTCAAAATTGGGTTCAAATCATGGACCAATTGGGCTTGGATTTGGTCTAGATTGGTCATTATCAAGGGTGAATTTAAGTTTATAATTGAAATTTGGGGAAATTGAGGCCAATTGAATAGACATGTGAGGTAGGTTTGGAAAAAAAATGGGCCTTTAAAGAGCAATTTGGGGGTTTTGATTAAAGATGATCAAGTTGGCCAAATTGGGTCATGTGGTAGTTGAGAAAATTGAAATTAGGAATATTTGGGAGGTTTTGAGAATTTTTGGGATTTTTTAGAATTTTTGAAATTTTGGGCTAAGGAGGGGGCATTTTGGTAATTTGGCCAATTTTGATGATTTTGGGTAGTTTGGGTGTTTTCAAGGTGTTTGAAATGATTTTTGAACCAATT
>NW_018165371.1:669965-671589 GCF_001263595.1 Phalaenopsis equestris
AAGGGTATCTAGGTAATTTGGGGAAGTTTAAGTGAAAAAGGCTAGGTTGGGTATCTTGGTAGAGTTGGAGTGCCAACCACCATCAATATGCCATGGACCAATGGAAACCTAATTTTGGGTCCTCTATGTAGTGTTCTTAGCTATACCCTAGCCTAGGGCTAGTGGGTTTAGGGGACCACCTACATGAGTCCCCAAAAGTATCAAGGGACCAAAGCCTAGAAGTTTAAGTTTAGGATTGTGAGTGATTGTGAGTGCAAATATGTACCTTAAGCCCTAGACCAACACCCAGGGTAAACCCTAAGGTCCAGCACTCCTAAGGGTGACTCATCTTGAGTTCCCCCATAGTGACCCTACCTACTAAGTGCTAGAGGTCAGGACCAATATGTGGAACTTCAAGTTGAGTAGAGAAGAGTTTGGAATTTCTAATGGCGAGGGCTCATTGTCTAGTTTGCAAATGTTCGCACCATGCTTTATTAGATTACTTAATAATTCAAATATTTTATAATTGATTAGTAGGATCACTTAGATCCCTCAATCAAAAGTGAGGTCAACATTCACTAATGTCAAAACATTTTGATGAAGCATATTCTTTAATTCAAGAAATGATTACTAACAATTTTCAATGGCCCTCTGAAAGGGTAAATCTTAAGAGAGTAGCAAGTATTCATGATTCTAATGCAATGTCTATTTTAGCATATCAAATTGCTGCTATTTCAAAAAAGATTGATCAAATATGAGTGAACTATTCTCAAATACCCCCAATATTTGAGGAAAATTCACTAGGACAGATCATTGATACTCAATCATCTTATAAAATTTTAAATGTTATAAATAATCGAAATAACAATCCTTATTCTAACTTTTATAATCCTAGATGGAACAATCACTCTAATTTTAGTTGGGATAATTATAACAATTCGATGTTATAACAATTCGATGAATCTCTCCAAAAATTTGAACAACCAAGGAAATCCTAGTTATCGATCTTATTATCCTTCTGGATTTAACTCTAATCCTAACCCACAAGTTACATAAAAGAAGTTGATGATGGAAAAATTAATGTTAAACATGGAAAAACAAATACAAAATCAAGGAGCTCGTCGGCACTATTTTTGGTGTGGGGTTTGCCCGTAAGAAGCTGCGGTCATTGGAATTGAAATCCCGTTGCCTGCTTCGGAAGGGCGTTTTAAAAAATTTTAGTTTTGAAAAAGATGAAGTCAAACTAACCCCATAATTTTCATAGTTTAAATGAAAGATCTCTTTACCTCAAATCCTGTATCTATCCCGAAGGATAAACACAAAAGTTGAGGGTGAGACTTGATCAAATAAACTAAAGAAAGTTATGACATCCGTTTGGTCTGCGAAACCAATGTATTGGCCGACAAGTTCCCCTATTTAATATAATGAATTAAATAGGGTTTATATTATGCTGGGTTCGGGAAAAACTTCCTATAAGGGCAAGCCCCTATAGTTAATTACATCATAGATAACTGAAGTTACCTATGAATACTCTCAATAAAAATCACAAAAAATTACCTTCAAGGAGTTCAAATAGTAAGGACATTTCAAAGATATCGGACTAAGAAGTGTGAAAGGGGATTGGTTCAAATTTGAAACATTTTGT
>NW_018165371.1:671878-676260 GCF_001263595.1 Phalaenopsis equestris
AAATTGCTGCTATTTCAAAAAAGATTGATCAAATATGAGTGAACTATTCTCAAATACCCCCAATATTTGAGGAAAATTCACTAGGACAGATCATTGATACTCAATCATCTTATAAAATTTTAAATGTTATAAATAATCGAAATAACAATCCTTATTCTAACTTTTATAATCCTAGATGGAACAATCACTCTAATTTTAGTTGGGATAATTATAACAATTCGATGAATCCCTCCAAAAATTTGAACAACCAAGGAAATCCTAGTTATCGATCTTATTATCCTTCTGGATTTAACTCTAATCCTAACCCACAAGTTAAGGAAAAGAAGTTGACGATGGAAGAAGTAATGTTAAACATGGGAAATCAAATACAGAATCAATGGGCTGCTATTAAAAATATTGAAAATCAATTATGACATATTGCTACTACACTCAGTAACAGGCCTTCTGAAATTCTTCTTAATCCAAAAGATCAAATAAGGAGAAAATTAAAGCTATTCAATTACGAAGTGGAAAAGAGGTTGAAATAAGGATCCAAAGAGAAACTGAAGTTGATGAAGAGAAAGAAGCAATGGAAAGTGACCAAAATCAAAATGAACAAACACAAGGTCCTTTAGAAAAAACCATTACCTCCATTTCCTCAAAGACTGAAGCAAAAGAATAAAGATAAACAATTTACAAAATTTTTTGAAATCCTTAAGAAGTTAACGATAAAAATTCCTTTTGTTGAAGCTTTGGAACAAATGCCAAGTTATGTGATATTTATGAAGGATATACTAAACAAAAAAGGAAGTTTACAAATCATGAGACCGTTGCACTCAGTGAAGAGTGTAGTGCTATTATTATAAAAAATCTTCCTGAAAAATTAAAAGATCCTGATAGTCTTACTATACATTGTGCTATTGGTGAAATTTTTTTTGGAAAAGCTTTATGTGATTTAGGAGCGAGTATCAATCTTATGCCTTTATCGATCTTCAAATGTTTAGATTTGGGAGAGATTTCCCCTACTACTATAACTCTTCAATTAGCTGATCAATCAATAACTTATCCAAAAGGAGTTATAGAGGATGTATTAGCAAAAGTGGATTCTTGCAACAGCGAGAGTTGTGATAAATGTGCAGAAAGGATAATTAATAATGAGAGTCAATAATCAAGAAGTAACATTTAATATTGCAAAAGCTATGAAACATCCAACAATAGAAAAGTTAATGAATGTTTTAGGATGGAAGTAACTGATTATTTGAGTATTGAACAATTTAAGAATGAGTATTGAACAAATTAAAGCAAGGAGAATTTTTTGAAAATAAGGATGAAATAAAAAAAAGAAGATTTAGATTATATTCAGGGCAAATTTGAAACTTTAGACTTGTTAGAAAACGATAATAAAAATCTTATTCCTTCAAGTATTAAACCACCTAAACTTGAACTGAAAATATTACTTGCCCATTTAAAATATGTGTTTTTAGGATAGTCATCTACATTGTCTGTTATTGTATCTTCTGAACTAACAAAAATTCAAGAACAAAAATTAATAGAAATGTTAAAAAAATATAAAAAGGCTTTTAGATGGACTTTAGTAGATATTAAAGGAATTAGTCCTTCTATTTGTATGCACAGACTCCTATTAGATAAACAATATGAACCTAAAGCTGATCCTTAGAGGAGATTAAACCCAATAATGAAAGAAATTGTTAAAAAAGAAATTTTAAAATGGCTAGATGCTGGAATTATATATCCTATTTCAGACAGTGCTTGGGTAAGTCCAATTCACTGTATTGTGGAGAAAGGAGGAGTGACCGTTGAAGAAAACAAAAAAATGAATTAATACCAATAAGACAAGTTACTGGTTGGCAAATTTGTATTGACTATAGAAAATTAAACATGGCCACCAGAAAAGATCACTTTCCTTTATCTTTTCTAGATCAAATGTTGGATAGATTGGCTGGGAACAAATATTATTGCTTTTTTACATGGATATACCGGTTATCACCAAATTCTAATTACTTCAGAGAATCAAGAGAAGATAACATTTACTAGCCTATATGGAACATTTGTTTTTCGTAGAATGCCTTTTGGACTATGCAATGCTCCTGCAATATTTCAAAGATGTATGATGTCAATCTTTAGCAATTTTAATGAACATGGAATGAAAGCGTTTATGGATGATTTTTCAATATTTGGAAATTTGTTTGAATTATGTTTAAATAATTTATAAAAAGTTCTAGAAGTATGTGAAAAAATTAACCTAATACTAAATTGGAAAAAATGTGTCAATTTATGGTTGCAGGAGGAATTGTACTTGGGCATAAAATTTCTGAAAATGACATGGAATTAGATAATGTTAAAATTTAAGTTATTAAAAAATTACCACTTCCGACAAATGTTAAAGGGGTAAGAAGCTTTTTAGGACATGCTGGTTTCTACAGGCGTTACATAAATTTTTTTTTCTAAAATAACTAAGCCATCATGCCAACTTTTAGAAAAGGGCACAAAATTTGATTTTAATGTGGAATGCACAAAAGCATTTGAATTATTGAAAGAAAAATTAATCACTGCACCTATAATAGTTCCACCGGATTGGGAAAAACCATTTGAAATAATGTTCAATGCTAGTGATTATGCTATTAGGGCTGTGTTAGGAAAAATGCACAATAAAGTTTTTAAAGTAAAATATTATGCTAGTAAAACTCTAAATGATGCTCAAATTAATTACACTACTACCGAAAGAGAGTTACTCATTACTGTTTTTGCCATTGATAAATTTAGACCTTACTTAATTAGAACTAAATGTATAGTGCATATAGATCACTGTGCTACTAAATACTTGATGCAAAAGAAGGATGTTAAACTAAGTATAATTAGATGGATACTTCTATTGTAAGAGTTTGATTTTATTGTAGTTGATAGAAAGGGAAATGATAATCAAATAGTTGATCATTTGTCTAGACTAGAAAGAGAAATATTAACTAATTTTGCAAATGAAATTTTAGAGAATTTCCCTGATGAACAATTATATAATATTGATGAAATGAATGTACCATTGTATGCCGATATAGTAAATTATATTTTAAGTGATATTTTACCACCTAATATCAAAAATCCACAATTAAAGAAATTTATATATGATTCAAAATTCTATTTTTTGGATGACCTATATTTATTTAAATAATGTAAAGATCTAATTATTAGAAGGTGTGTGCCTTATAAGGAAACTCAACAGATAAGTGAAAAATGTCATGATTTTGAATTTGAAGGACATTTTAGAATGAATAGAACTGTATATAAGATTTTGTAAGCTGAATTTTATTGGCCTACTATTTTTAAAGATGTTAATGAATATATTAAAACATGCGATCAATGTCAATGTGTAGGAAATATTTCTAGAGAAATGAAATGCCTCTAAATTACACATTAATATTGAAATTTTTGATGTGTGGGGATTATATTTTATGGGACCATTTATGCCTTCATTTGAGAATTTATATATATTACTTGTTGTTGATTATATGTCCAATAGATTGGAGCTATTTTTGTACCTAGATGCGATGCTCGGAGTGTTTCTAAATTTTTAATTAAAAATATTTTTACAAGATATGAAATGCCGAGAGTAATTATACTAATGGAGGATCTCATTTTAGAAATAAGAGAATTGAAAAATTGATTAAGAAATATGATATTATGCATAAATTCTCTACTGCTTGTCATCCTCAAACTAGTGGTCTAGAAGAGATATCTAATCGTGAAATTAAACAAAATTTTAAAAAAAACTATAAATCCTTATAAATTGGATTAGTATGCTAGATTAGATACTACATTATGGGCATACATAACTGCTTATAAGTCTCCCATAGAAATGTCCCCATATAGACTTATTTTTGGAAAAACATATCACTTACCCGTAGAATTAGAGCATAAAGCATTTTGGGCTATTAAGGAATTTACTTTTAATTTAAAGGATGCTTGTTAGAAAAGATTATTGCAACTCAATGAACTTAAGGAGATTAGAAATGAAGCATATGATAATGCAAAATTTATAAAGAGAAAATGAAAATATGGCATGATCAGAAGATTCTTCAAAAGAAGTTTGAACCTGGACATAAAGTTTTATTATATAATACAAGATTGAGATTATTTCCAGGAAAACTGAAATCTAGATGGTTAGGATCATTTAATGTGATTAAAGTTTATCATTATGAAACTATTGTTATTAAAGATCCTAACAATAGAAAGATATTTAAAGTTAATGGACATCGATTGAAACATTATTATAAAGGGCACATACCACAATTTAATGAAGTTTTAATGTTAAGTTAACCTAACTAATCAAATGGTATGTCGGGCTGATGACGTTAAACCAAGCACTTTATGGGAGGCAACCCATATAT
>NW_018165371.1:677821-688111 GCF_001263595.1 Phalaenopsis equestris
GGCAGTTAGGTAATTTGGATGTGCCTAGGGGCAAAAGACTCAAGAGGAGTATTTCAAGTAGAATTGGATAAATATCCATTCTAAATGAATCATGGATCAATGAAATCCCCATTTTAGATCCCCATATATTGGTCTTAGCCAAGGTATTGTGAGGGTATTGTGAAGATATGGTGAGGGTATGGTATACCTTAACTCCAAACCAACACTCAGGGTCAATCCTAAGGCCGAGTTGTCCTATAGAAACTCTCCTTGAGTTCCCTCATACTGATCCTACCTACTAAGTGCTAGAGGTTAGGACCAATATGTGGAACTTCAAGTTGAGTAAAGAAAAGAGTTTTGAGTTTCTAATGGTGAGGGTACCTTTTCTTCTAAGACTAGTCAATAGGAAAGTCCTATGGCTAGACCTAGGCTACTAAAGAAGTTTCTAGACCTCAACCAAAAGTGAGGTCAACAAAGCTGCTATTAGAAATATTGAAAAATCAATTAAGACATATTGCTACTGCACTCAGTAACAGACCTCTGGAATTCTTCCAAGTACGGTGGAAGTTAATCCGAAAGATGAAAATAAAGAGCAAATTAAAGTTATTCAATTATGAAGTGAAAAGAAGTTGAAAAAAGGATCCAAAGAGAAACTGAAGTTGATGAAGAGAAGGAAGAAATAGAAAGAGACCAAAATGAAAATGAACAAGCGCAATGTCCTTTAGAAAAACCATTATCTCAGTTTCCTCAAAGACTGAAGCAGAAGAGCAAAGATAAAAATTTTACAAAACTTTTGGAAATACTTAAGAAATTAACGATAAATATTTCTTTTGTTGAGCTTTGGAACAAATGTCAAGTTATGTGAAATTTATGAAGGATATACTAAACAAGAAAAGGAAGTTTACAGATCATGAGACTGTTACACTCAGTAAAAAATGAGTGCTATTATTCAGAAAAAGCTTCCTGAAAAATTAAAAGATTTTGGTAGTTTTACTATATCTTGTGTTATTGGTGAAAAGTTTTTTTTTGGAAAAGCTTTATGTGATTTAGGAGCGAGTATCAATCTTATGCCTTTATCGATCTTTAACTATTTATATTTGGGAGAGATTTCCCCTACTACTATAACTCTTCAGTTAGTTGATCAATCAATAACGTATCCAAAAGGAGTTATAGAGGATGTATTAGTAAAAGTGGATAAATTTATTTTCCCTGTAGACTTTATAGTATTGGATATGGAGGAAGATAAAAAAATTTCTATTATTTTGGGAAGACCATTTCTTGCAACAGGGAGAGTTGTAATAGACGTGCAAAAATGAGAATTAATAATGAGAGTTAATGATCAAGAAGTAACATTTAACATTACAAAAGCTATAAAATATACAACAATAGAAAACGATAATGAATGTTTTAGAATGGAAGTAACTGATTATCTGAGTAATGAGCAATTTAAGACTGAGTTTGAAGACAAATTAAAGCAAGGAGAATTTTTTGAAAACAAGGACGAAATAAAAGAAGAAGATTTAGACTATATTCAGGGCAAATTTGAAACTTTAGATTTGTTGGAAAATGATAATAAAAATCTTATTTCTTCAAGTATTAAACCACCTGAACTTGAACTGAAAATATTACTTGCCCATTTAAAATATGTGTTTTTAGGAGAGTCATCTACGTTGCCTGTTATTGTATCTTCTGAATTAATAGAAATTCAAGAACAAAAATTAATAGAGATGTTAGAAAAATATAAAAAACTTTTGGATAGACTTTAGCAGATATTAAAAGAATTAGTCCTTCTATTTGTATGCACAAAATTCTATCATAAAGAACATGGGAAGGTTGATCTATTAAAAAAACTTAGTGATTCAATGATTTAGAATTTGGAAAATAGTTAATTTTTTTTGTTTAAAGTTAGTATCAATTGAAAGTTAGAAACTCAACATGTTGATAAATTAATAAAATTAGAAAACTTATCCATTAAAATACATGCATGGTCAACTAATTAATTAATAGGTAGACTAACTTTTTTATGCAAACTTAATGATAAGATTAGAGGAATCTTATTTTGAGTTAACTTAAGAAGCTATGAAATTACTCCATACATGAGAGCTATTTCTCCTAAGTAAATAAATGGCCTACAATTACCAAAGTCCCCCTAAGGCTCAACTTAAATATGAGCTTTTACCATGGAAAAATATAAATCCTTCATAAAAATAGCATTGTCAAATATTATGCTTATTCAATAATTTTATATCTAGAATAATAAACTTAAGAATTCTCCATATTATTCCCAAAATTCAACGTGTCTAGATTTTATCATTATATACTTTCATTAAATTAATAGTAAAGTTGAATCTTAAATATCTAAAAACCAGGAATCAAACTCTTTACCTTGTATAACTAATGTTAAAGATAACTACTCTGATAATGATGAATTTAAATGTATGAATTGATAACCACAAATTTTTTGATAAATATACATTAATGATTAAAAATTGGATTTTAATTGATGATTTTCAAATATTTAAAGTAATTATCAATATCTTTCTTTTTGAAGTAAGAATTCAGAAGGTTAAATTCAATAATATTATATAGCTAATTGAATTGATCAACTTTATTATACTTTAATGATGCTACCAACAAGAGTGCTTAAAATAAATGAGCAATTCAAATACATACTATTCATCAGTTCTAAATTTAAATGTGGTTTATATTATAACTTCTAAGATGATATTCTAATTCCTTATTTACCTTTATAAAATTTTAGAACTAAAATAAGCTTAACATCAATAAAAAATAAGAGTTTATTAATCATATGAGCTTAAATGTTGATTAAGATTTTATGATCTATATTAATTATGAGCTTCTTAGTAATATATATAACTTGCGAGTTAGAAATTATTATCACTAAGAGGAACCTAACAGCCAATCAACTTTAAGTTCACGAACCTTGCAAGCTAAAAATTATGCTCCTTTAAAAACACTTTAGTTTATGTTTTAACCTTGAATTGTTATATTTAAGAGTATCAATGAATCTTATAAAGACTCTTACATATATACAAATTAAAAATATTTTTGTCAGAGGTTTAATTTATAGAATTTTTTTGTAATTACTTGTGTTGTATGATGATAATTGATGATATAATTGATGTAAATTTTGAATTCCTCAAAAGATCAATTAAACAATCATATCTTAGTTGACTATCATTAGATCATATGACACAAAATAAAATTGTGTAATATGTATGGTATATATTAATTTCTATTTAAAATGGTCTTATTGATAAAAACTAAATTTTGAATTCTTTTAGGACATAAGGTCCCGTATCGTTCGTGAGTACATACAATTCGGTAAAGATTCAGTTTTTTGTAGGGGAAAGACAGAAGTGAGAGATAGATGTAAGACCTGGGAGAGATCTCAGAGATTATCTATTGAACTCGAGCATTCAGTAAGATAGATTTAAGACTTGGGATATATATCAGGCTCATCAGAGGTTTTCTGAGCAACAAGGTTAACACTTTCAGGCGCGCGCGTGCTTGAGAGAAAGAGAGAGAGAGAGGGATCCTAAAAAATCTAAGAAATTTCGAGAAAAGAGAGGGAGCCACTTCTCTCTTAGCTTAAACTTCCTTTTATACCAAGAGAAAAAAATAGAAAAAATATCCTTAGTACTGCCCTATTCCTATCCATGATGTTTTGATAAGCATATCGTGACGTGGATGTCAAGTGGTGCTTTTAAAGATGGATGGACCTGCACACTTGCTAGTAAATGATGACATCTGAACTAGAAGCTATATCTCTCGTAGTTTGCCTCCCATAGATGAAAGAGACGAGTTCGGCCACTTCGGCAGATGAGCATTTAGTTCAACCACTTTAGCAAGTGGGCTCACGAATGCACATAAAAAATCTTATATAGTCATATGTATGTATACACTAAATTTATCTACGAAGCATATTGCTTGATTCAGAACTGGATACTACGGCGTGATAATTTAAAATAAATCCAAACTGTCAATCAACTTATATTCAATTTAAGCAAATTCAGATTTAAAATAAAGCAACGAACAAATAAGTCAATGGTTGTCGAAAATTCTATTTGAAGATTATTGTAGAAATTTCTAGATGGTCCATTAATAAGTTAGATGGTAAAAAAATATACAGTTGGATGTATTAAATAATTATGCAATTAGAACTATCTGTTTATTATTATAAATTAATAGGCCTTTTGTTTGCCATTATAAACAAATTAAACTCCTGAGGAGCAAGTAGCGAAGAAAATTAAATAATAATAATAATAAATTAATAAAGTTCAAGGAGCTATTGGACGACCCAATGTAATACCGGTCGATGGTCTTCAGCTAGCCAACGGGGGTTGTAAGTTGTTAGCAAGCTGATCTGGGGCCAACTCGAAATTGGCTCAAATAGATTGAGTTCGGCTTGAAATTGGCTCGTGGCTCGTTCTGTTTGATTTTGAGCCAACTTGGCTCGAAATTGAATCGAGCTCGGTTCAACTCGAAATCGAAACGAGCTAGCTCAAATTTGAGTTATTGGGCTCCATTCCTATATTGATTCAAACGAACTTAAAATCGAAACAAGATGGCTCAAATTAAGTTTATTTGGGTCCATTTCAGCTTGAAATCAGTTCGTAGCTCTTTAGATTCAATTTTGTCTAGCATTATATACAATGTTTATAAATAAACAATATTTCAAGTCAATCTCGAGCCAGTTCGTTTCGTGTATGGCTCGAAATAAGCTTGAAAAAAATCCGATCCAAAGTTTTGGCTCGTCGCGGGGCTCTTTTATTTCAATCCAATCTTAATCTAAGCGAAAATTAGAATCAATTTTCTAGCAATTAACGATCTTCGAGCTAAATTCACAAGCCTAAATGCAACGTCATCGTGAGTGTGTTGGAACTAGGTGAAGTTTGAGCTTTCCGAATGCAATCCCAGCGATGGTATCATCTTGCATGGCAGGTGGAATGCCATTCATTCCGGCGACGCAGTGAACCTTAGCGTGGCCAAAAGCATGCAGGTAAGAGACTGTTGAGTGGAGTTCTATTCTTGTTTGATCGTGTAGAGAACGGGCCGTATGTAGGTAAAGTATTCAAATGAGCTTCTGCTGATGTTTTCACATGGAACCTCATCCCTTTCGTCAAAGATGAAAACTTTTAACACCAGTAATATTTTTCAAATGTAATTTCGTGTCAAACTTGCAAAAAAAAACAGAAGTTTCTAACAAAAAATCAAACTTAAATTATTTATTTACATAGATAGCAAACCCAAAATCTGGAAACATAAACAAATAGACTATCATATATTCATCCCACCCACTCCCCATATAAAGTTCTGCACCCACCTCACGAAAGAAAAACAACCAAAGACCGTAATTAACACAAAATAATAATAAAATAACAACGCCATCAGTAGTCCACATCACACTTAGTCCTTTCAAACGGCGGCGGCTTCGAGTTCCCGGCAGCCGGCGACGGCAACCTCACGCTGCACTCAAACTTGGGCTTCACATGACGGTGAGTCTTGATAACCCCCGCCTTAAACCTAACCCTCATATAAAACTTAACATCAACGTTGTAAAACCCCTCGGCCTTCTCTCTTGCATATGTCGCCGGAGCGTCGCCAAGCAAAATCCCGGTACCACCAAACACCGTGTTCAACACAGTGGTATTTTTATGCCCCTGATAGAAAGGTTCCAACACCTGGAAACCAAACCTCGAGCCATCGTAGATTGCAAGTGATTCAATGTAGTCGTAGTAGATGCCTATCTTTTTGTTGGGGTTGCGGATGCTGACGTTGAGGTTGAGGTTGTAGAGGAGATTGTTGTTGTTATTGTTGTTGCCTGTGAAATTGAATTGGGTGAGGTTGGCGTTTTCGACGTAGACTTTGAGTTTGTTTGGCCGGAAGATGAGCCAAATGATGACGGCGATGACGGCGAGGATGATGATGATGGAGATGAGGAGTTTGAAGAGGGAGAAGATGAGGCGGCGGAAGGAGGAGTGGGGGCGGGGGTTGGGAACGGGGTAGGCAGGGACGGGTGGGCCGTAGTAGGCGCCGTTGAGAGGAATTGTGTCTTTTGGTTCCGCCATTGATATGGAGTTGGTTTGAAGGGAGGAGGGCGGAGGTTGATTTTATTGGGGATTTGTGAAAGGACGAAGAAGATGTGAAAGGTTGAAAAAAATGTGATTTTTATGTTTGAAGTAGTCGCGTTATCGCGTGGATGATTAATTATTCGCGATATTTTAAGAAAAGGAAAATGAAGCGAAGGTTCCGTATTACGTGAGATTGAAAATAGTCGGGGAATTTACATACAAGCCACTGAATTTATATATATTTACATATGTATTTTTTAAATTTTGATTTTTATCTATATTTAATATATAGATAAGATAGTCTGTATGTACAAATTGAAGTTTTTGTGTTAGATATAGAAAATTTCAAGTCAATCTCGAGCCAGTTCGTTCCGTGTATGGCTTGAAATAAACTTGAAAAAAATCCTATCCAAAGTTTTGACTCGGCAATCTTAATCTGAGCAAAAAGTCGAATCAATTTTCTAGCACTTAACGATCTTCGAGCTAAATTCACAAGCCTAAATGCAACCTCGTCGTGAGTGTGTTGGAACGAGGTGAAGTTTGAGCTTTCCGAATACAATCCCAGCGATGGTATCGTCTTGCATGGTATGTAAATCTACCTTTTATTGTTACATGGGAAGAAACTGGCGGCGGGACGCGTTCGGGCTTTGATCTACGTTGAGATTGGTGTATGAAAAAAAATTTGAAGGGCAACAAATTAGCCTTTTCAGCCTTAGTTTTAACATTTTCAAAAAAAGTATAAATTTTAATTTATAATAAATTATGTTGAGAAATTTCTTTATTAATATTTTTGTAAAACTTCTACAAATTTCTGCACAAGTCGTTGAATAATGTAGTATAGTGTTTGAATTGACATTTGTGACTTGACATCACACTAAGAAAAAGAAAATAGTAATATGGAACGTAATCGAGTTAGGAAATTGGATTAAGGATAACCAATGATGTATTTGAGATAGTTATACTTTCATAAAAAACTATTGTGCATCAATTGTGTGATGAAACTGTTATGTTTGTTTTTTGTAATTTTGTATTGGTTATGCTGTAGTTATTTCTGAACAAATAACTTTTCTGCCCCTCTTGTCGGGATATTTCATGCTTGAAAGTAAATATCTAGTGTGAATGTTATAAAGTAAAAACTAATAATTCACAAAACAGTGAGTAACATAACAATCAAAATTAAAAAATAGGCTTATTAAAATAACAATTAATAATATCATAATATTATTTTTAAAATATACTTGGCTAATGTCACGAGAGAATCTCTCCACCAACGAAAGTCTCCACGCTTGATCACTATCGGAGGTGAAATCCTCGAACCAATATGCTCACCTAAAGGAGTCACAGTTCATTGTTCTATTTCTTGGACACCTATAAAATTGTCACATAGCTATGTGGTTGTCGCAAAATAAGCAAAGAAAATTATAGTTGACCGTAACAATACAATGCTCTAGAGATACTAAAAGTCATTGAGCTCATTTTTTCTAAAGGTTTAAAACCACGAAACACAAACCCTTAGATGAAACATTATTAAGGAAGAATAGTAAAATACTCAATTCAAGTTTTATGAAACTGTAAGGTCTCAGATAATAAAATATAAATTAACGAATATTTCACTACAAGAATGCAATATACCTTAAAAAAGGGGTCTTTGTTGTCTTTTAACTATGTAATATCGAGCTCGTATGTGTCATATATGCATATCACTAAAAAAGGTCATCCAAAAGGATCTCATAAGTCATAGAACTAAAAAAGGAGAGGAAATTGATTGCCTTCATTGGGATTTCACACGTGTTAAGAACAAATAACAACATATAGTCCATCCAGAAGAACCCTTAAAGTCAAAAATCTCATCACAGACCTCCAAAAATAAAAAAATAAAGCATGCAATAAAAACTTATATTACATATTATACCTAGGATTGTCTCATTGGCTATTAAAGTGGAAAAAATACATGCAAAAGAACTGGATATAAAATTTTCTCTACTTTGACATTCAAAATGTACATCATTACATAAATCATCAATACAATAAATAATGAACATTTCCACAACACTTTGCAAATAAATTAACCGCGAAAAAAAAATACAATTGCTCCATTCAACTGTCAAGGATGACATCTGTAATTCACTCTCTAAACTCTATCATCTTCACTACAACTTCCCCATCCTGGGTGTAAGTCTCATGCAAATCACTTTCAACCTTTGATAAAAAATTATCTTAGGTCATATTCATAAGCTTCAATAGGGGCATGTGAATGATCTTTATCTACTCTATTGAAGTCAATGTCACAACATGAATGATGTCGTTGAATGTAGTTGTAGAGAGCCATTGCAGCGATCAAATTTCCAATATAAGAAAAAACACAAAAACAAATGAAAAACCTGAAGGTTGTTCACACGTCAGAAAATTGTTCTAATTACTGATGGTTTGCAATAGTTTTTTATTTTGGTTATATGTAACGGCATAACTAAAACATATATTATCGCTTATCAACAGTATTTTGTTTTCTGGATGCTTTTAATTATAACTAACGGAATAACCAATTGTTTTCTGGATGCTTTTAATTATAACTAACGGAATAACCTGTTGGTTATAAGAAAATATTAACCAAAGGATATAGTTCATTAGATATCTTCGAAACTTCCATCTGGCGGGCCTTTAACCGACACATTTTATTATTAATCAATGGGAATGACCAATGATAGCCATTTTAATAATTGTCGCAATAAAAGCTATAGATAGACTGTCGGAACTAATCCTATATCCCGCTTGAAATCACCTGCCATTTGGTCTTGCCCTAATCTCTTCTCCTGACTCTCGTCTTCTCTACACAAAGTCCTTACCTCTCCCCAAAACCCTATCATGCCCCTCTTTGTTTCATCCAAAACCATCACATTCATCCCCAAAACCCTTGCGATACACTTGGAATAGGAACTAGCTGGAAACATAGCAACGAGATCGCACCTTAGAGTGACTGGAAACTCCCATTTTTCTCCTCCTTTCACTCCTTTTCCACCTGAAACAAACGAGGAAGGTAACTTGTTATCTTATTTTTTGTTTTTATTTTCATTTGCTTTCAATAATGCGTTTAGGATTTAGGGTTAAGCTAATGTGAGGTTTTCAAATATTTTCCTATTTTAGTTGGATTACATCTAGAGCTGTGAATTTAGCTTGAACATCATTAATCACTCGAAGAGTGATTTGAATTTTTGTTCGTATCAAGATCAGATCGAAATAAATGAGTTGAGCTATTAAAATTTTGGATCAATTTTATTTCGAGTTGAACCCAGCTCGGCTCAAAATTGAATCATTAACAACATATGACTATGAATTTAGTGAATTCAGCTCAAAGATTGTTAATCACTCAAAAAAGTGATTCAAATTTTGGCTCAAATTCAGATCAGATTGAAATAAACGAGCGAAGCTATGAGCTAAAATTTTGGATCAAAATTTTTTAGTCGAATTTGAGTTGACCACAGCTCGACTCAAAATCAGATCATTAACAACCTTAATTACATTAAAGATAGTCGTTAAGCACGTATATTTTTGCTTTATTTATGGATGCTCTTACTAGACATTTATAGGAGGATGCACCTTGGTGTATGCTTTTTACCGATGATATAATTTTGGTGGATAAGACTAAAAAAAGTGTTTAGGAAAAACTTAAATTATGGAGGCCAATATAGGAGTCTAAAGTCCATTTGAGTAGATCTAAAACTGAATACTTGAAATGTGATTTTAGTAGTAGTAGCTCTAGTAGCCAGAGTTGTAACTATGGGTGATCAAATGATTTAAAAGATGTATGTTCTAGATATGCATGTCTCTTATTCAAAGTGATGGTGATATAGATGGAGGTGTGATTAATTAGTTGATATCAAGTTGGTTGGTTGGCATCTCGGCTCAAAGTTGGATCGTTTAACATCTTAGTATGTTAATTTTATTAAAGATCATTAAACGGTTTATCATTGACTCATAATTGATTAATGTGTCTCCCTTTAATAGTGTATGCTATTTTAGCTACACCAACTCACTCAAAGGTATATTGTTTCATATTTTGTCTCCAAGTGAAAAGTCAATCATAAATCCCATACAGATTACTGGCTTTACACTTGCAGATAAAATATGAATGAAATACACCTAGTAGTGTATGTCACTGTAGTTACATCAACCAACTCACACACACACACACACACACACACACACACACACACACACA
>NW_018165371.1:688155-722956 GCF_001263595.1 Phalaenopsis equestris
TTACTTTATATTACTCATATATATATATATATTTGTCTCATATTTTGTCTCCAAGTGAAAGCCAATTGCAAACCCCATACGGATCACTGACTTTACACTTTCAGGTAAAATATGAATGAAAACTACGGTTAAAATATTGATAAATTTTCACCGATTATCGATCTTCGACAGCCCCAACATCCTCAATAGGCTGTTAACGTTCCAATGTCGAGCTTAACTGTTATTGTCTCTAGAGAAATCCGAGTTAACATTAAAATCAGTCAATTTTTTAGCGATAATTATTGTTTTGTAAAAATAAAAAATTATTTTAACAACTAATTTAGACTTCATGGTATCTATTTCTAATTTTTCTTGCAATTGTGGTTACTCTAACCCTATCACAAGTATATTTATTTTGTATTTTGTTTTCAATTGTAAAGCCAATCATAGAACTAAACATGCTCATCGTAGTAACCTCTTATACAACTGACTGAATACTTGAAAAAATATTCTTAGAAGGAAATATTTCATAAGGTGTAAAATTTTTCACAGTATCCTCCAGTACGAAGACTAATTTCCATAGCCAGATGGAAATTCACTTCAGAATCTAATTTACTAGTTCCAAGATGGAAATTCACATCAAAATATAAATTACATTTCCTCCCCCACATGTTACTCCTGCAACTATGGCTCACACTACAAACTAAGATTGCACCAGTGAATGATAAACTCCAACTAGGGCTCATCAAAGCCCTATCGGGCTAACAGTAAGTCACTTTTGGTCTAAATTAGGTAATACCTAGAAGTGTTCATGCGCATTAAGTCTAGATTAAGTTAGACTTAAGATGGTTCAAGTTAGGCTTAAGTTAAGTTAGACCAAGAGTTGAACCCTAGATTGGCTGGAGCTAGGTTAGATTTTTTTGGGGGTCGGGTCTAACCTCAATTGAATTGGGTCCAATTGTGGGTCCAGTTGGGTTAGACAACGGGTTTACCCGAGTTTGGTCGAGTTGACCTGATTCAATTTGATTTTGGCTTAACTTGAGTTACGTTGGTTGGCCTAAGGATTTAGCTAATTTGGGTTAACCCAAGATAAGTCAGGTTGACCTGGTGATTTAGTTGATTTGGGTTAACCCAGGTTAGGTCGGGTTGACCCTGTGGATTAAGTTGATTTGGGTTAACCTAAGTTAGGTCTGGTTGACCCAGTGGATCAAGTTGGGTTAGACCTAGAGTTGTTTAGGTTTTAATTAAGTCTAATTTGGGTTAAACCTAAAGGGGTCGATATTGAACTACATTTAAGTTGGGTTGGACCTAAGGTTGTTTAATTGGGCTATGTCTAAGTTGAGTTAGACATAGGGTTGTTTAATTTGGGCTAGGTCTAAGTTCGGTTAGACCTAGGGTCGTTTAATTTGGGGGACTCCCTAACATAGAAATGATAAATTTTCTAAATGTATTTATTTAAAAAAAATTATTTATAAAAACTGAAGTAAAAAATCAGAAAAATGCAAATTAACAAAAAAATTTAGAATATTGAACTAAAATCCTGAAATGAAAATTTCCACCCGTTAAATTCCTAAAATGAAAATTAGGTAGCTAGGAGTAAAAATGTAAATTCAAATTTTTACATCTTGGCTAAAAACTGTCTACTAAAATTAACTTAAAACACTTGGTGAGCCTTTGGGGCTTAGCCTAAAGGGTTTTTAGGAAGTAACACCATGGTTACCCCGTTAATCATGGGTTCAACACTAATAACTCGTTCTTAGTCTAATTTGTGCTTGACTTGCTCTAATTTGACTTAGGTCTAACCCAACTTAAGCCTAACTCAACTTGTCCCACAATTGGACCCAATCCAATTGAGGTTTGACCTGACCCTCAAAAAGATCTAACATAGCTCCAGCCAAGGTAGGGTTCAAGTCTAGGTCTAACCTAACTTAGGCCTAGCCCAAACCATCTTAGGTCTAACCTAATTTAGACCTAATGCACATGAAAACTTCTAGGTATAACCTAATTTAGATGTAATTTAACCTAAATCCCTCTAAATCTAACTCAACCTAGATCTAGAATACATTAAACCCTTCTAAGTCTAATCAAAATTAGACTTAGTTCAACTTGAGACGTATTAAGTCTAACTCAACTTAGACCTAGCCCAAATTAAAAAACCCTAGGTCTAACCCAACTTAGACCTAGCCCAAATTAAACAACCATATGTCTAACTCAACTTAGAACTAGCCCAATTAAACAACCCTAGGTTTAACCTAACTTAGATGTAGTTCAACATCAGATCTAACCCAATTTAGACCTAACCACAACCTAAACAACCCTAGGTCTAACCCAACTCAAACCTAGTCCAACTCGATCCACCGAGTCAACCGGACCTAACTTAGGTTAACCCAAATCATCTTGATCCACCAGGTTCACCGGACCTAACTCGAGTTAACCTAAATCAACTAAATCACCAGGTCAGTTTGACCTACCTCGGGTTAACCCAAATCAACTAAATCTTTGGGTCAACTCGCATCTCAAGTTAATCCAAAATCAAATTGATCCATCAGGTCAACTCGACCTCGGGTAAACCCAAATCAATTGAATCCCCGGGCCAACCCCACCTAACTCGGATTAACCCAAATTAACTTTAACCAATGGCGTTAATCAGACCTAACTTTGGTTAACCTAAATCAATTGAAATCTTGGGTCAACTCGACCTTACTCGGGTTAACCCAAATCAACTAAATCACCAGGTCAAACTGGCCTACCTTGGGTTAACCCAAATTAACTAAGTCACCGGATCAAATCGACCTACCTCAGGTTAACCCAAATCAACTAAATTACTAGGTCAACTCTACCTAACTTGGGTTAATCCAAATCAACTGGACCTCTATATTAACCCAACCTAACTTGGGTTATCCCAAATCAACTGAATCACCATGTCAACCCAACTTAACTTAGGTTAACCTAAATCAAATTTAACACTGGATCAACCCAACCTAACTTGGGTTAACCCAATTCAACAGAACCCCTGGGTCAACCCGACCTAACTCGGGTTAACTCAAATCAGCCTTAATACCTCAAGTTAATCTAACCTAACTCATGACCCAATTGAGAGCTCAAATTCAAACTTAAATTAAGTTTAACTTAAATCGAGTTTAATTGAAAATCGACTCAAGTCTGATTCAGCTTAGACTTGATTCAATTAAAGGATGAATCAAATTTAAATTGATTTAGATTTCATCTAAGTCTAACTCAAGTTAGATTTGACTCAACTCAGGAGGCTTAACTCGAGTCAACCCAGCTTAACCTAGTGTTGACCTCGTTGTTGATGAGGTCTATTATCCTCTTTTTAGAAGTTTAGGATCTAACAATGAGGCTTTTCTGTTGACTATCTTAGAGGACTAGTGATGGAAACTCCCACATAGAAATTTCAAACACTTCTTGACTCTTCTTGTAAAGTGTCACATGAATGGTCGCAAGCCCCCAAATGTCACTTGGGATGGTTAAGACCCACATGTGAAGACCCAAGAGTGAGCTCCAATAGGATCAGTGAGACATTAGGGCAACCCTGGGTGGCTTGATCTTGGTCATAACCTCACATACATACTCAAACCCTAAAACCACCTATATCTAACCTACCTCTTGGCTCTTTTTGGAGACTCATATGGGTGGCCCCAAGCCCCTAGTCTTTGGCTAGAATGACTAAGACCAACATATGGGATAACCAAAATGAACTGCCCCATGGGCATTATGACTTTAGGGGAGGAGTTTACACAATTTGCATGACCATCAATCCCAATTTCATTTATAACTTTTAAATTTATCACCTAAAAAATGACCATTAAACTTACCAAAAAAATACCCACAAAACTACATTAGTGGACTTCTAATTTAGCAATAAAAATTTTTAAAATTATTTTCAACATTCAGAAATTGAATCTTTTCATATCAAAACACAGGAATTGAAATTGCATGTTTAGTTGGTTTTTAAAATTTTTAAAAGAAGCAAGTTTAATTTTTGTGTTTTGAAAACATAAATTAGATTTGTTTGGTCAATCATTTATTTTTTAAAAAAAACTGAAATTTATCAAAATTATTTATGTTTATTGATTTTGAAAAAAAATAAAACATATTTAAGAAGTTATATAATATTGTTATTTATTTTAAAGATTGTTTAATAACTTTATGCATAATGAATTGAAAAAAAAAAATTGAGATAGCTATTAGAGTATTTTATATATCTAGAAATATTTATAAATATTAATTTAACTGTACACACAACTACCATAATACACGAATACTAGAATAGAACATCGACCTACAAGGAATCATGCTCGCCTGCTCAAACGCCAAAGTGGCAGAATCAATTGCACTGGCCAAAGCGGATGAATTGAGTCAATTGCCCGAAGTGGTTGAACTAGATCCATCATAAATTGTGGTCGAAGCAGAGCGACATTAATAATGCCAATCATATTAATAGAGACAACTATCAATCATTTATTGAATGACAACCTTCATTAAAGATGCCATCAGAATTCCATGACCCTCATTTCTCGAAGATATCAGGAACAATTTATGTATTGTTCATGCCCAACAATCCGACAACTTTGACGGCTGAAAATCTCATTCGCAATAAAGTTGTCTAGGTGGTCTCCATGTATAAAAAAGGGAGGAAAATCGGAGAGGAGGGACTCTCTCTCTCTCGCTTTCTCTCTCTCTTTCATTTTCTCTGTTGACCTCTCATTTCCGCTCCGTATGAGGATTAATAGTAACTTACGCTAGAAAGGAGAGAATTCTGATATGAAAGACTCTCTTCCGTATAATACCGAAAGTTATTGGTGAATCTGATCCATCTCTTTCTTACTTCTTGTATCATCTTCTATATTCTAATAGGACTCTTCCAGATTGCTTGTATCCACAAACAACACGAGACCCTACGTTCTAAGGGGATTCAACAATTAACTAATTATAAAAATATAATTAATTGAGTAGTAGTAATATTGACTATAAAATTACAAATAAATAAAGAGTGATTAATATTATCATTAAGATCAATAAAATCTTCTATCATTAAATAATTTTAAATTAGGTAAAAGGTTATTAATTAACAAAAAATCAAAATTTGTTAAAATTACTTATATTAATTTATAATTTAACATTAAAAATTTGTAGTTATGCATAAAATAATTACTTTATATTACTCATCAAAAATGTATTAAACCAGTTTTCATGCATAATAATAAAATATAAAAATTAACTTTAAAATAAAGAATTTTTATAATTGGTTTGTTGAAATATGCTAAGTTCTTCTGCAACATTATAGAATGACATCGGCATTGGTATATACATAGTAGGTGCTCTGCTCGGTCTTCTTTGAAATGAATCATCCTCTACGGGTGGCCTCTCTCCATCTCGTTAAGCTAGTGCTAATGGCATATCGGTTGGTGACACCTAAGGAAAAGTTGTGTCATATAATGTGAAGCCTAGTAGCCCTTCAAGCTCACCGCCTGGAGAAACTTCTCATTGTAATTGACAAGATGGCCATTATTGTGCTGTCGATGGTCCTGCTTCTAACATTCCAAACCCCAATCTCGTGGATGACCATTTGAGTGCATATGTAGATGATCTTGCATAGTCAGTTAAATTTATATATGTTGAGAGTTGATGAATGTCCATGTTTGATATCCATAAAGCATTTGTAGTTGATATCCTTGGAGCATTAATTGTTAGTCTGTTAAGAGAATCGAATGTTAACTGCATAATATCTATCGGTATTTTGAAATAATTATGAAATCCTAATAATGTGATTTTAAGTATCAATATTATAAAGAAATAATAAGACATCTGAGTAATTAAGCATAAGACCATGAAATATTGAAATAAGGCTAATTACATAGGAAAGCCATTATGAATGAAAATAAAATATAAAACAATTTTATTAATGGAATTTAAATGGTAAGATTGAGAAACCTAAAATTAGTTTAGAATCTAATACAAGTAACGAGGTTAACACTCTATAATAAGAACAATCACTTCTCTCGGGACGAATGTTGAAGTCTAACTTTATTAGTTCAACGAAAGTTAACTAATAAATCTTACACAAATCAAAATCTCAAAAACAGGTATGCAATTAAATATATTATGATTAACAATTTATTAGGTTAGGTGTAGGGATTGATTGTAAATTAATATTATTCTAACCTAACGAGTTTTTCAATTAAAATAGTAAATTTAATTGATATAAAGATTTATAACAATAATATCGAAATGCAATGAAATAAAAATCAAGGAGGAGAAGTGAGCTCACCTTAGGTCTTGGCTATGGTCGTAAATGAATGAGGTTGCGAAGTCGCTAGAAGAAGAGAAAGATAGGTGTTTTGGTGGTTCCTAAACACCACAATCCCATTGTTCCTTCCATAACCAGCTCTAATCAAGGCTGTATCGTAAGGGTTAGGAGAAGAAAAGAGATGGGAGAAGAGAGATCTTTGATGGCTATTAAAAGGGAGGATTCTCCTACTGTGATCTTGGTCCTTCATATATTGAGTAGAGATATGGTAATGAATAAAAGAAAAAAAATGGGAGGGTCACATTCAAATTGAGAAAGTGGTTCGCACGATTGAGAAGTATGATGAAGCAAGGAAGGAAATAAATTGTAACTTAGGAAGGCGGCAAGCTAAAAGGAAAAAAAAATCACATGATTTACACAATCCAAGAGGCAGGGCGGTGCAACATCAACACGGTATTCGAAAGAAAAATTTTGTAGGTCTGCATACTACCCCCATAAAAGAACTTGGTCTCCAAGTTCAAATATAATACAACATCAATTGGGCTATTAGAAATACTAGAAATGTGACTGACATGTGCCTATTATTGATAATAATATCACAATCATGAGCACATTTATTATCAGTCACATTAGAGTTAGATTACATAATTATTACCAAATTCAGATGTAGCGTATTAATATATTAGATGCAAATTTGTATGATATGAATAAATGCATTGCCCCATAGTTAAAATACCCTTGTTGATTACAAAAAAAATAAACAATACATGTCATCATGACAGGGGCTTCATGGGCTTCTTACTACATCATAACAAATGCTCAACTTCAGTCTGGGCCGAAGCCTAATTTCACTAAGATTAGTACTACACAATTTAAGGGTGTTGATACATTAGTGGTGGCCGCTACTATTGAATACAAAAAGATATGATTGATATGTACACCATCACTTATTGCTATTGTTATTGAAGCTGAAAATAGTATTGACTTGCTTGTCCATTGTCACATTGCGTATGATATTAACATTTATTATATTTATGTCATCCATTCTTATGTTGGTTGAAGTTAGTCTCCTGGTTTAATATGAGCCGAGTTTGGGTCGGGAAAGGGCAATCCTTGATCTTGTGATTGGTGTTGTATCATTTTAAGTACTTGCCAATGCTTAAACTGTAATTTCTAGGGTCTCTCTTCTCATAATGAGGGTAATTATAATTGGACTTTAGTTTATCTCTCTGGTTCTTCTTTTATGATTCTTTTTGTGCTTGAGTATTTACATTTTTTTTAATTTTGTGGCAATCATTTATTCACAAGCATTAAGCTCCAACTCAGCATGTGTAACTCGATCCACTAAGTCTCTGTAGGTAGTACATTTGATAATAGACAAACTTCTTCACATATCTTCTTGTCAGCCAAAAAAGGTACGTGGTAGTCTTTTAATCCTCATGCCTTCCAATCAAATGTATAATTTTGACATGATAACAATTAGGAGAGCGAGGAACTCTAGGGACAAGTACAACTTCTAGTAGCTCTCTGGGTTTCCATTGTGCTATCGGCTACAACACCTCTTCTATTTGGATTCATTCTAAGCAATTAAAATTTATCAAAATCAAAATGGACTAAATAACTTGTTAACTAATATAACGTATCCCATTTCCAGTCCTAAGAAGACAAGGGATATGTAATGCAAAAAATAAGGAATGTGGAATGCAAAAATAAATGATATTGATTACAAAATAAAAGTGATATTGTGCAAAATACAATGAAAATTAAATATTAAATATACACTGATACCACTCTGTTACAACCTAAATCTGGAAGGCAGTACACCCCGATAACATAAGACGTGATGAAAAGAATTGAACATATTTTGTATTATCAAAATAAATGATTTATAGAAATAGAAATGAAAATTGCAAGAAAATATAAATTTATTTCATTCTCTAAATAAAAATCGTACAACTAATAGAACTAAATGAAATAAGGGAAAAACTAAAGGAAACTTCAATAACAACAAAGAAATAGCTACCAAGGCCTAGAAAAGAAAATAAAACAGTTAATATATAGTCTGTTTTTACGATACCCTAAAATAAAAAAATGTAAGCATCGATCCTGTGGAAATTCACTGTTTTTTCAGAGAAATAAATCCAACTAGTCACAACAAAAGAATTTAATACATATATAATAATATTATAATATTAATTATATTTCATGCATCATAATCAAAACTCGTGAATATAAATACAAAACATCCATAATATTTATACCCAATTATAAAATAGTAGTAATGAGGTTTCACATATCAACGCTATAAATAAATAATAATTACTGAAACATGAGATTCGACTAAATAAACCCAAGTCTTTACAACACTAAAATAAGATTAATTAAATAGAAAAATTAGTATGAAAATGAAGTCATGGAATAATTTCTTCTAATTGAAAGGCCAGTGTTGATTTAATGCAGTATTTACAGTTTCTTTTTTTTTGGATCTTACAGTTATCCCATCGCCATTGCTGCGGAATAGATAAAATTTTCTGTATGTCGTCCGAACGCGAGCTACGTGCTAGCGACGGACACAATAATAATGTGTTTTTTTTTGCCAGTGTTTCATGTCCATCGTCCGAACTTAAGCTGCGTCCGGGCGATATCCTAAAAATTTTATATGAAATCATTGTGTTATGTGCACTGATTGATTATTCCAAAGCTCAATATAGTTTTGTTGCTCCTTAACATTGCTCTGTTGCACTCATTTGCCTTTTTAAAGTTCATTTGATTTGTTCAATAAATGTTGGTTGAATGTTGGCAAACCGCGCAAAACTCAATCCACGATATGCCACTGCAGATGATTCCAACTAATAAGTGGTACTCAAGCTATCAAAATGCATGATGCACAATTACTAATTTAAATGCTAATATATAATTCAAAATAATAAAAAATTAAGGATAATTTTCACTAATTTTACTAATTTAAAATTTTAATGCTAGATTTATCAATATTTATTAATATTTATTCATTTTTTATTAAAATTTTGCCTATTATTAATACATTTCCATATTAATTTTTGTATCAATATTCTGTAATCAATATTATTAAACATTGCAAAAATTTTACTAATCATAAGCCTAACAAATTATATTATTCATTAGTTAATTAAATTAATATTTAACTACAAAAGTTATTAATATTTTAATAAATCAAGTATAATAATTTATAAATATTTTTAAATATATATTAAATTAAAAACATTTAAAGAATAAATATTTAAGAAGTCAAATTTAAAAAAAATTAAAATAATTAAACCAAAAATTAAAATTGCGTTTTCAGGAAAGGATTATAAATCTATTTGTAATAAGATCTTATTGCTAAGTGTGTTCCCTTTTAAAGATTGGACTATTGTCCTGCCACCTGCACAGTTTTTCAAGCTCAAAACTTCTATTTCTAAGTTGTAAGAGACGAAAGAGAGCGTGAAGGGAGGAATGGAGGCTTCGATCCACTCGTATGAGGACATTCGTAGGAAAATAATCGAAAAAAATCTCCAGCAGCTTGAGGTGAGCAGTATTCCGAGTAAAAGAAAACAGAGAATGGTTTTATCATGATTTTTACCTGCAAAATGCGTTTTAGATACATTTTCCCCTTAGGTCTATCCGAAGTTTATCTTCCAGAGAGCCTATGTGCTGTTTGTCATTCACATTAATTTTATTGAATGTTTTTTTTTGTGTCTTTTTTGTGACCGCATTTTGATCTTCTTGTAGTACTTTGTCTGATGACAGTAGAATGCAATGGTTTCCTCGCCTTTCGATCAACTTAGGATTTATGGTGACATATATGGGTGGGGTTGATTATCTGTAAAGCTGTGGGATGAAAGCTATCATGGATGAAAATGGGGATTAACTTCAAATTTAGACGGCCAAGTGTAGAAAAATTAAAGAACTTGAGAAAGATACGGAGACCATTCCATGCGCATTGTTACCTAATAAAAGTCATTCTTTTTTGGTTCATTTTTTGGGTGATTTTGTAAGATGAGATGGATGGTGGTGGGAGGATCATGAGGGGGAAGAAACTCGCTCTTTACTTTTGGTGCTGGGTAGTGGTATGGTGGAAGACTTGGAAGGATTTGGTGGTAACTAGAGTTTGGCTTAAAATGGGAGGAAGGGTTGGTTGAGACTTTTAAGCTTGGGGAATTATTGTTATGGACATGAGGAGGGAAGAGGGCCTAGTGTGGGGTGTTCTAGACAAGGCCAAAAGGTGGGGAAGGTGATGCTTAATATCGACCTGTATTATCTCAACTTGTGTGGGTATAGGCTTTCTATAAATACTCTCTGTGATAACATTACTGATTATTGGAAATACAAATATTTTCTTGCCTTCCATTTCTCTTCCACGCAACTTATTTCTCTTTCTATCATGGCATTAGAGCAGGTCTCTTAAAATCCTCATCAAGATTTCTTCCTTCCCCATTCTTTTCTTCTCTCCGATTTTCCATTTGTTCCTCTCTTTTGCTGGTGCTGCTCTCTGTCTCCCAAGGACTGCGGCAGATAAGATTTCAAAGCTTGGAGTTCCTTTGATCTTCTTTCTCTCTTCCGGTGGATTTTGCTCGCCAAAGCTTGTAGCTATGGAAGAATCAAATACCTCCAATCTCTTGGATGGGTTAGTAAATCTTAGAATCACTGAAAATCCCATCCCCCCTCCCTGAAATTCCTCATAGCAAATATGAAATCCTTGATTACCAACTCCCTCGCTGCAGACAACTATCCAATTTGGCGGTCCCAAATTATCAAGATTACCAAAGCTAATGGTCTTGGGCTTTCTTGATGGTACCATTGCACCTCCACCTCCCATGGTTTCTAATGCCACAGGCATCTCATCCCTAAATCCCACTTACACTACTTGGCAGCTTATCGATCAGAATTTGTCTGCTACACTTTACTCTAGCATTTTAGCTACCATCGTGCATATGTCCTGAATTTAGAATGCAGCCATGAAATATGGACTGCATTGGAGAAGCGTCTCCAAGCCACCAATCCATCCCGCATCATTCAATTAAAGAATGAGCTCCACAATGTTTCGATGCAAAACCTCACTATGTCTCAATACCTCATGCAAATCAAGGCAATTGTTGACAACATAACTGCAGTTGGTTCTCATGTAGATATTGAAGATTTCATTCTTTATATCTTTAAAGCTCTTCCAACATCATATCTTTCTTTCAAGATAGCTATACGAATGAGATCTACTCCTATAAGTCTTGATGAGTTATATGCTCTTTTAATAAGTGAAGAAATCAACATCTCCACCAAGCAGAAATCTGCATCCATTGATCTTGATCTGCAGTTGGCCTTACTTCCGAAAGCAAGAGTAAATATTACAAGGGCAAATACAAAAGCAATAATCCTCCCCCAGACCTATGGATGTTCCGCCTACTCCATTGAAAGTTCATGGTTCGACCTTTCAGATATGTAACAAACCTGGATATCTTACATCTCATTGTTGGCATCGCTTGAACCTTAATTATGAACCCAAGAACTTCTTCCGTCCACCACCAAATTCTCATGCTGTTTACATTACTTCATCCTCCCCATCTAATGTGTTTGATTGATATCTCGATATAGGGGCAACCTCGCATTTCACATCTGATTATAGTCAAGTCAATCAGACTGAACCATATCAAGGGAATAAGACGATTATGGCTGGTAATGGTCATACCATCCCAATCAAACACTTCGACACCGGCATATTACTGACTCCAAACTGTAAACTCTTTCTTTCCAAGCTACTACACACTCCTCAAATCTCTCATAATTTGATCTCTATTTATCAGTTAGCGTTTGAATGGCTATCAAATTAAGGGTCGCAAGACTTGACAGCTTCTTCAGGGTTCCTGCTGTCATGGTCTATACTACATTCCCAATAATTCTCATGCCTTAGTTTCAGTGGTCACTTCCTCCAACCAGTAGCATCGTTGGCTCGGCTATGCGCATCAATAAGTTATTCAACGCATTGCTCGACAACAAGCACATCTACGGATTTCTTCTAAGCTTCCCCTTTGAAATTCTTGTGCTACTGTTAAATTTCATCGTACTTTTTTTACTAACTCTGCTAGCACCAATGTACTCCTTTAGCTTGAATTCAAACTGATGTTTGGGGATTTTCCCTTGTCGATTCAGCTCAAGATTACAAATATTATGTACTCTTCATTGATGATTTTTCAAGGTATTTTTTCTTTTATCCTATGCTTAACAAATGAAGTTCCTATTCATTTTCTCAATTTCAAAGAAGCAATTGAACTTCAATTCAATCAAAAGATAATATGGTTTTATTCAACAACTGAGCTGTCCTTACACTCCACAAAAATATGGAGTCGTTGAATGCAAGCATCGATTGGAGACTAACCAGGTCTTAATGGCAGACTCCAATGGTACTCCAATATTCCTCGATCTCTTTGGCTCAAAGTTGTCCATACAACCATCTACTTGATCAATCGTTTACCATCCAAAGTCAGTAGCCACATATCACCACATCAACTTCTCTATGTTACCGCACCTCACTACAATCATCTAAAATCGTTTGGATGCCAATGCTTTCCATGGCTATCACCCATCCAAAGAATTAAACTGCAACTCAGATCCTTATCTTGTGTTTTTCTCAGCCGTCCCTCCAATACCAAAAGTTATAAGTGTTTCGACCCTAATGCTGGTAAGATGATCATACCCTACAAGTCTTCGCCTCGGTCAGTAAGCACCTCGAACACGCCTCAAATCAGCTCCCTCTTCTCCTTATACCTACATCCACTATGCCATCCATCCCACACAACACTACATCTGTTTGTTCCTCCCATGCTCCAACTCAAACAAGAAACTCTCAAGTCTCTCTACTTGGCAAACCTTTACCAGTCAATTCCTCCTTTTGCATTAATCCCAACGATAGTCCTCCTCCCATCAATCCTCCCTCACCAACACATCCCATGGTCCCTTGTTTTAAGACCGGTTCTCTACCTTAGAAGGTGATTCTCGATCTCTTACATGATAAATCTCTCCAGGGGGTACCACAACATTATAAGTATGCTGTCAAATATATTCATTGTCGGCACGCAATGGATAATAAATTTCATGCCTTCATAAACAACATACCTGGACGTTGATTCCTCTTGTTGATCGACCCATACTTGGAAATAAGTGGGCATGCCAAATTAAACGTAAATCCGATGTTTCTGTCGCCCGCAACAAAGCTGGCCTAGTGGCATTGGGATATCAACAAGAATATGAAATTAATTATACAGATACTTTCAGTCCCGTAGCAAAAATACCTACTATATGTTTGTTACTTCATCACTCTTCATTATAAATGACAAGTATTTCAAATGGATGTATCTAATGCATTTTTTCACGGCCGACTCGAAGAATTGTATATATGAATCAAGCACCTGGTTATAAAGATTCCAACTACCCAACTCATATGTGTCTACTACAAAAATCTATCTACGGTCTCAAATAGGCACCACGACAATAGAGCAATACATTTACCACTTATTTACTTAAATTCAGGTTCACCACAAATACCTTTAATCCGTCTCTCTACATCTATCACCATAATTCTCACCTACTGTACATTCTACTTTACGTAGATGATATTCTTTGAACTGATAACGATCTTGGTATGATGCAACTACTTCAACAGTAATTACAACATCATTTGTCTAAGATCTGGATTCGATCTCTACGTTTATAGGAATCAACATTACACATGTCTCATATGCTTATCACCTCAATTAGACTACCTATATCCATGAAATCCTCGCTCGAGCTAGAATGTCAACATGCAAAGCCGTCTCTACTCGGCAATCCATCTCCCAAGTGATTATTGGATTCCTTAGATCTTCTCCCCAATCCATCTCTATATAGGCAACTAGTCGACTCACTACAGTACCTCACCTTGACTAGACCAGATATTATGGTTGCTTTTAATTCACTCTCCCAGTATCTTCAACAACCGCTTCACCCACATTATCAACATCTCAAGCGTCTCTTAAGATATATTCATGGCACATTTGATTTTGATTTTCCCTTTCAAGTTGGTTGTCTTACACTTCATATTTATGTCGACGCAAGTTGGGCCAGTGATGTGAGTGATAGAAAATCTACTACAGGGTATTGCACCTTTATAGGTTTTAGTCTTCTCTCATGGAATATGAAAAGGTAACCAACGGTTGCTAGATCCTGTACTGAATCAGAATATCGATTTCTATCCTCAGCTGTGATAGATGTCATATGGCTAAAAAAACTTCTACAAGATTTTCACGTCTCCAGCCCTACACCTACAACAATTCATTGTGATATTATGTCAGCCATGGCCATAGCTCAGAAGCCTATCTTCATGTAGGAACCAAGCATATTGAAATGGAGTACCATATCATTAGGGATCACATCCAGTCTAATGTAATTACATTACAATAGGTGTCATTGGATGAGCAATTAGTGGATATACTTACCAACTTCCAACTCCAAGATTCTGCACTCTCGGGAGCAAACTAACGATATCTCAACCAGACATTCTTAGTTTGTGGGGGGCTAATATCGAGCATGAATAAGGTCTCATATATATGGGTCATTAGTTTATGGGTTTATTTTATTTTATTTACCTCATATTATCTCAACTTTGGGTATAGGCTTTCTATAAATACTCCTTGTAATAGCATTGCTGATTATTGGAAATACAGATTTCCCTACTCATTTCTCTTCCACACAACTTGTTTCTCTTTCTATCAATGCTAAGGTTTATGAAGGCTTGGAAGATGGAAACTTGTGAGTCAGAGTTGTTCTAGTGTTTGATGGACGAGTCAAACTGGAGAGGGGGTTGTTTTAGCCTTTAAGGTTGCTGTGAAGGGAGGGGAGGGGAGGGATGAGGCGTTGGTTATGGTAAAGGTTCTGGGTTAATTTTGGTGTTGCGGGTAGTTGTTTGTGGTGACAAGGTTAGGGTTTGGAGAATGAGCTGAGAGATGGAGGAGGAGAGGGCATAAAACACAGTAAATGACTGGGAACTCGCTTATGTTACAAGGGAAATGATTGGTCACCAAGCTTTAACAAAAATATTCACCAAAGAAATACAATTATATATTTTATTTTATATTCAAGAATGAATAAATTATGAGTTTATAAAACCAAAGAAAAAAGTTTTACATCAATAGCTCTGTTAGGGATCAATCAAGCTAGAGTAAGGAGAGTGGTTCCAAATTGCATTCATGTTTTTCTTCCTTTTCTTCGAGTGGTTGGAGGAAGATTTGACTTAATTGCAGTGATCATATAGATATGAATGTGGTGTGGTTTTGTACATTAAGCACATTATGGAATCCAAAGTCAAGAGAGTTTGATTATACTCATTGCTTTGAGCTTTAGAATATTGTTGCTGATGATGAGCATTAATCCTGATACCATACACATGTCTGAGATTGATTATATATTAGTTCTACAGTCACTCAAATGAACCATAAAGAATTCTGCTCTGCCAAGTTAAAATCAATTTGATCATCCTCGTGACAGTTGAGATTTGCTTCATGACTGATTGGGTCAACCTTGTGTGCACAAAAGGAGTTGGTGCTTTTGTAGTTATGAGAACTGTATATGAGAGAATGCTTTTAGTAACTAGCTCAAGCGAGTGGTGAGGCATTTGCAATGGTTGATCCCTATCACTTGCAGATGGGTTAGTTTTCTAGTCTTGATCATTTATAATTTCTTGACATGAAAATGTATCTTTTACATTAAAACCATGGCTAGAAAACATGGCAGGAGGCAAATTTAGAAAACATGAATTCAATCAAAGCTTCTTAAGTAAAGCATACAAAATGAACATGGTTACACCATAATCACTATCAGTATATATTCCCATGATGGATACTTTAGAAATCAGCTCTTACATATTTATTAATATTCATGCCAAATTATTTTAGCATAGGTGAATGTGCATTATAAAAATCAAGCGTAAATTAAAATGTGGCATCATACAGTGAATGATTTAGATGTTAGCTCGATCAAGTGCCTTATAAGCAAACCAAGTACTTTTCATATAACATAGTCTACTCAATAAGATTCAACCTACGGTGGGGTAAAGGTGACAATATTGACCTAGGTTTCAGGTCTCTGTTAAGTTGTATATTACTCAACTCACTAAGTAATGTATTAGATAGTTAATCTGCAGATCTAAGATGACATCTATGTGAATCTCAATAGGCGAAGATATAATATATTCCCAATAAGGGAAGACTTAACAGATTTTTTTTTTAATGTTCAATGTTTGCATTGGAATCCCCATGACCAAAATTGTAAGGAGAAAGTCGTAGTCATCGAAATAGGTGTAAGGTAGGTGGGAAACAAATGAATCAAATCATAATCCATTGACTTGGTAGCTTGAGACATTCAGAACTTGATTTTTGAGTTGTAAGATGGGGCTCCTTATCTCTTAAAATGACAAGAAATAATATGATAGTCATGTTCTTGTGTTTGAATGCATAAATATCATCACATTGATAATGAATAACATCTATGTTGTAAAATTATGGTAGGCTTAGAAAGTTGTGTCGTGTACATGGATAGGACAACACCACTAAATTTGATCTTCATAATTACTTAGTTTAATTGGTACTAGACACGATCGTAATAGAGATGTATTGACTTAGCTAATACATATTGATCTAGGATGGGTCTTAGGCTTTATGTTAGCCTTTGTGAGTGCACTACCATCATCAATATTTAATTGGCACCTTTTGATATCGGAGTTAATCCAGACAACGCAGTAAACAAATATTAGTACTGAAAAGGCCAATAGGTGATTACAACGATCACAAGAGAAGGAGAAAATTACAACAGATACAAACAAACTCAACTTAAGTTTAACCAAGGGTGGTGACCAGTGAAGGAGGTTGGGAGTTGGTTGTAGGTGCAACAAGGAAGGGGAATGCTGGTTGGCAGTAGGGAGAAGGTTAGTGGTTGTGGACTGTAGTGGGGAGGTTGCAGGTGGCTGGGACGACAATTAGGTGGCAGAGAACGTGTTTGAGAGGGCTAGAACAACAACTAGGATGCATGGGAAGGGATTCTGAGAGGCTAGGACAGCATATAGGTGACAGGAGAGCGGTCAGTTGGATGCTGGAAGGCGACAACGAGGGATGGAAACAAGCTGGGAGGGGCTGATTGTAGGTGGTTGTGGGAAATTAGCTAGGTGACTGCAACAAGTATGGCGACGATTACAACAGAGGGAAGGTTGCCGAGGATGTGGAAAGGTCGAGGATAGTCACCACCTCGGATGAGATATAGTTGGAGCACTATCTATCTTCAGATAAAGCACTTAAGGAAAAACCTAGACGTTGATGATTGTCTTGACAGAAAACATGAAAAAAACTAACATAGACACGACAAAGACAACATATATAGATATAGGGCAACAAAAGAATGGAACCCACCACCCATAGGTGACAATCTATGCTTGGAATCCTCTGTCTGGACTGAACTGTCCTAGGTCAGGAGACGTGACATTTTGCCGCACTTGGGCACTGGATGCCCCGCAGCAGCCTCCCGGATTTGGCAGAGCTTCGATCTCATTTATTGAAGCTTCTGTTTGCACGTTGAGGGGGTCAGAGTTGTTGTAAACCTCACAAGATTGAAGGATCTTGAACTACGCCCGTCTGGATCCCATTGTTGGCTTTACTATTCCCCAAAACATCTGAGGAGTTTTTCTCAATTTCGAGCAACCATCTATATCTGTCCAACCATATGAGATTACACCGTTGAATTGAACTGGAACTTCATGCCAAGTGCGCCCTGTAGAGTCTTGCAAAGGTAGCGTAAGTTTGGCTCATCCCTATCTGATGTGAGAAAAAATTGCACTCCCTCTAATGGTGGCACTAAGATATTAATCATGATGTCCTAAAATACTCTCTGCAGTTGTAAGGTATCAATCATGATGTCCTGAAATTCTCTCTGGAGTGACTGTACTGTGCTTGGAATAAGTGTCTTTGTCCTTCTATCTTCTATCATTGCCAAAGCTGATCCTATCGACGCTTCTCCACTGATAGGAACATCTGTAACCTCAGACTCTGCAGAAGGTAGGAGAACTATGCACTTTCTTTTCTTAGTGAATGAGTAGTTGCTAATTAATCCATTGTGTTGACTTCGACAATCAAACTCTCACAGTTTGCCCAATAGAATGTGACAGGCTTCCATGGGCACCATGTCGCACCATACTTTCCGATGGAAAAATCCACGAGGCATATCTTGTTAATGTTGACTTTATTCTTCTTCAACCATGTTAGGGAGTATGGTTGTGAATGCCTTTTGAGTCGTGAGGCTGAACCTGCCTACCATCTGTGTAGATTTCATGTTCTTGTTGTTACCTCCGTTGATGATGAGGCTGCATACCTTTCCCTCGACTGTGCAACGGGAGTGGAATATATTGTGGTGCAACCACCTTTACTACCCTATAGCATTAGTCTGAAGGACCCGTCAAACCACAAGCAACTTGCGCTCATCCAGTGGAAGTTGGTACTCACCCTATTCTTCAGTCGCCTCCTTGTCACTTCCCTCCTCCACTGCACCCTGCTAGTTGAAGGGCATTGTCACGACCTATCCCGAGGCTTAAAATTAATCAAGGCGAGTACAAATGGTCGGGCGATGAAAATTAAATATTTTTATGTACATTTTTTATAGCTAACATTTTAATAATGAAAGAGTCACTAACGAAAGTAAATTAAAGCAATACAGTTAAATTTATCTTATTTATCATAGTTTGTGTATGTTATAAACATTTCATTTTTTATTGCTCATTTTTTAATTAATTAATTAAATTTAAAATATTAGTTTAAAACAACAACGAGTTAACTATAGCCAACAAATACTCATACTCTTGAGTCATAGTAATAGAAGGGAGTACGTGATACTTACGTCTTTGGTGTGATGAGAAGTTTACTCTAGGACACCGTTGCAAAGAGCTAAAATTACTAGTTCTCATAATGCATGATGAGGAAGTATAAAATGATGAAATAGAGACGACTATGAGGGAAAAGGAGGAACACTCGCTTTTTCCCACTTTGAGGACAATGTGTCTTTTGGGGGGTGGGGGGCGAGGGGGGAGTATTGTTACGTTGGCGCCTAGCTTAAGGGCAAATTTGCCTTTTATATGCCTAAGGGCAAATTTGCCTTTTATACGCCTAAGGGCAATTTAATTTGTTATTATTATTATTATTGAGTATAAATAGACTTGTTATGTCTAAGGTCAGGTTTATGCATGAGATTGAGTTGTGAGTCTTAAGCTTAGAGTTTGAGAGAGATTTTCTACATCTCTAATTGTAGGAATTGAGAGAGATCGTCTATCTCTCAAATTGTAGGTGTTTATCTTTTTGTATTTGTGTTGTATTGCTTTGATTTGGTGATCGAGAAAGAAAATTTGTGTTTGCCCTAATTTTTTTAGAGAATTGTGCCAATTTTTACCTCAAATCGTATTACGTACTCCCTTCTATAATCTCGAGTGCATTCATTTACCTGAATTAACATAATTGCTTGGTTAAAGTTAAGTTAAATTTTATATTTTATTCTTATTAATTACTTGTAATTATCGCATTGGTTCTTTCATCAAGATTAATTAATCATAAACCATTCTTTGATTTCACTTTTATAATGACTCAGCTCGGGACTTGGAATTAAACAAGGCGGGGTACAGATAGTTGGACGATGAAAATTAAGTTTTTTGATATTTCTTTTCTATAACTAATATTTTTATAATGAAATAATCACTAAAGAAAATAAATTAAAACAATACCACTAAAATTACCTCATTTCTAGTTATCCGTATATGTTTTGAATATTTCCTCTTCTATAGTTTATCTTTTAATCAATTAATTAAACCTGAAATATTAGCTTAAAATAACTGTGAGCTAACTATAGCCAGTGAATATTCATACTACTAAACCATAGTAACAAAATAAAAAAGAAGATAACATGCATGCTGTGAAATTTTATTTAAATCAATCTAAGAACATTTGAATGTTTGTACTATCTAATATAATCATTCAAGCTGATTCTAAATATTAACTGTCTTATTGTATCGTTTACCTATCAATATTTTTTTAATCTCTATACAACCATCACATAATCACCATCTAAACTTGTATCAATACAAGTGCTTCAATATCAATATAATTTTCCATTCATGTGTGCGGGCACCTTTTTGTTCCTCTGCTAGTATCATAAGTGGACGAACTCCATCATAGTCATGCATACACAAACAATCACTTTTATGTAGTCCATAAATTTCACATTTTCATGTCATTCAATATGTAATATTTAATTCTGTAATTTATAAAACTTTTTATAATGAGATTATATGACATAGGAGCGCCTAGGCTCAGCGCGGTAGCGCTTAGACCTGCGCAGGCGTGGCAATTTCCGCACACGTTCGGCTCGATCCAGGGGAAATTGGGATCAAGCCTATTTTGAGCGGGGCCCACTTTTTTTTACGCTAAAACTATTTATATGTTATTTTTTGTGTTATAGGTCATAATTAATTTTCAGATTTCTGTCATTGATATCTTTCTCCCTTGCTAGGGTTATATCCGTGAACAAATGGTGCTACGACTATATTCTGCTCAGAGGTGGTGGTTATCTCCTAGTGTTCTTCCCCTTTCCACTTCTCTTTGCTTGTTGCGCCCCCCTCCACAGTTGCTGCTTGCTGCCGCACCTTCCCACAACCCTGTACTTACTGTTCTACCTTATCAATCTAGTTTCAACTTGCTGTCGCATCCCTCCACACTCCCTTGTTTGTTGTCCATCTGCCAAACCACCACCTCTCTACCACCCAACACTCTCCGTTTCCACTGCCTCGATCGTTGCCTTTCGCCCTCAAACCTCACCCTAGGGAGTCTTTTTGTGTTTGTGTCATTGTATTCTTGTTTCAAGTGTTTTTGTGTGTAATCTTCTTTAAATTTCAACAATAATATTTTTATTCCTGTGTAATTTCTGGTTAATTCTGGCATCAATTGTTATCAGTTAGGTTAGCGCTAGTCATATCCTAGGATTTCATAGCATCCACCATAATCAAATCACCTCCACTCCAAAAATTTTCTATCATATCCTCAAATACACTCTTCAAATTCTCATACCCTAATCATGCCACCAAGGAGCACCTGCCGGAACCTATTTGGGAAGAGATATCATGAGAGATTCGTCGACGTCAGCAAATAAATGCAGAGATTGATGATAGAACCCGAGGAGAGATTATTCTCAATCGCGATATGGAAAGGGATGGGCATCTGAGTCCCTTCCATAGGGAGGACTTCAGTGATAAGGAAGACGGATCACGACACTTTGGAATTCATCATCAGAGGAGGTCATGAGAGGAGGCAACATATGGAGAACGCAAATATTTCATAATAAAAGTGGATCTATCGGAGTTCGATGGAGGTATGAATCCAGATGACTTCATTGTGTGGTTACAGTCACTTGAGAGAATCTTCAAATACAAAAAAGTGCCAAAAGATAAGAGGGTGAAGCTTACGGCCATCAGATTGAAAAAAAAAAAACCTTCTTGTGGTGGGGAAACTTGCAAAGACAAAGAAAGAGAGAAGGGAGTGACAATATTACTAGATAGGAGAAGATGGGTGATTGTTAAATGATGTGAAAACTTCGGTTTAGTCCCGCAATGGATAATTGAAAAATATGTTGGTATAGAAATATGTTTAAGCGGTTGAAAAGGAGCTTAACAATCGGTGTACTTGCTCAGCTCCAACAATTTTTATACTCTGTTGGGACTGATTCAGCTTTGTTCCCTCCTGTTTGAACCTGAGCCTTGTTGAGAAAGCCTTTATTGAGAATACACAGGCACTTCTAGATTATTAAATATTTGCCCAAACTTTGACATTGGTCTAATTAATGGATAGCCGCTACAAATTGTATTTTGTAATCATTCAACTCCATCTTTTGTTTACTTAACTTGTTGTGGATATCCGTCTTAAAGTTCTGATCACTTGAATCTGCAAGTAGCTCACTCTGAAAATCAACTAAGATGAGTGGTGCATGCCAAATGTCATAAAACAATCAAATAATTTTATTTTCTAACACAGCTTTTCTTGTTGGAATAGGACCTTGGAATTGCACGGATCTCAAAAAGCCTTCTTGAAGTCGGGAAGAGGGAGTCCAAGCAATTGGTCAGCTAAGCATTGCTTTTAGTTTCTACAAAGCTCTATTTTTTCTTAATTTTATAAATTCTATCAATTTCCAAGGTTCATTAAATGAGAATATTTCTCCAAATATAACGCCAAGGAAAGCACTCCATGCACTCCACATCTCATTGCGTTTTCATGTTCTCATATTGTTTCTCATATATGAATACCTTAATGTAAAACTTTGAATTCCATATTCAAATTAGATGTGATTATTAACGAGCTTTATTAAAAAATAGATAGCACTTTTGAATTAGATAATAATGTGAACATATTGTTTTCTGTGCTATAGGATTCATTCCAATTTCGTGGGAAGCTAGAAAACCTGCGGGTTTTTTTCTGTACTGTGTTGTAACTCATTCAAACCAGAAAAAATTTCACAAATTCAACAGCATATTTATTAATCCAAGCTTGACATCATAGATGTTTATGGAAGAATATACGCTTCCTGGACTGCATTTAATTTCATTTCTAACTTCCGTTGTTCCAACTTTCTTCGAACAGGAATAATCTCAAATGTTTTCTAACGAATGATAATTAGCGAAGCCCTTTTTTCTGCAGAAAATCCATTCGAGTTTCAAGGCAAAGAAGTTGCTTGAGACTTCAGAGTTGAGGCGGTCATCAAGAAAGCTAAAGGAAGCCCCATCATATTGTAATGATGTGCGTAATTTCTGTTTGAATATGAGTGAGAGGGAGAGAATTAAAAGTTTTATGCGAATCATGCTCTAATGGTGGTGTATTTTATCTCATAATTTGTGAATAAATGTTAGTTTCCCCACCCCGGATCTTGCATTTGTCCTTCTAGCGTGCTTTTCTACTTGCTTTTCTACTTCAGTAAACAGACTTTTTGATTCCATACATAAGCTTAATAATTCTCTTAACTTCTTTTAATTTGTTAGGAGTAGTATCACACATCTCTCCTTTTTAATGCATAATAGTGATGAGTGCAGCTGTGCACTACATGCCTTGAAATTTAATTATCTTCCTATGAAATTGGAGCCATCAATTAGAAAGATTTTTATACATTTGATTGATCACCAAAATATCTTAATAGGTCCTGAAATAATACTGCCACCAAGTTTTATAATGATATAGAAAATGAATTTTTTCAATCTTGATATCATCATCAAAGTTGAATACAATAGATAATTTTAATTTCAAGTCATAGAGACTTTTCAAATGATTTGAACTTGAATAAATGACTTGGATCATATATAGTTGCGGACCAAGGATTTTTGTATTGGCGGCAAGAGTAATATGAAAATTTTCTCAAATTCATTTGGGGTTGGGGGGCTACTATCTTTATGAAAACATTTTTGCCTGCCTAATGCATAGTTAAAATTGTACAAAAAAAATATGAAAATTGATCCACAAGCAATCAGATGCTAGAGATAAAATCAACAATGTGATTTTGAGTTTGATGGCTATAGAAGACATTACGTGCATACATAAAATTGTCTCCTGATAAGAGCAAAGTCTGTCGTCTGTGTGCTGGTGTGTGTGGAGAGAGAGAGAGAGAACCTTTTTAGAAGGATATAGTTGCGCATCTTTCAATCTTATTAATAAAATTTAAGTGGCTACGATTTAAAATAACTAGAAGACAAAATATGTGCATGTAGTTACTTTAGGCTTCTAAAAAACTGGTTCATAAAAAATTCTCTCTCGAGCAGACATTTTGATACAAAATTGATTCTAGTTTAACTTGAGATCATTTTGCATCAATTCTATATGGTTGATGGAAAAAATAAAAAAATGTGATAATCTGTGATTAAATTACCATATATTATGTGTGTTTGTGTGGACACAACTATTTAATGGGTTTACGTACGTGTTTTTGTGGGGTTGAAGAGATAGAGACGCACCTTCTTCTTTTCTTAAAACAAAGGGAAGGCCCACTTATTTTGGAGTTCAGGCAGTAGAAAACGAAAGTGCTTAGCCTGGTTTCCCCCGGTAACTTATAAAATGGTTCCTTTCCTTGTCCTTCAAGGAGACCCTCACAATTTTATATTTTACCGATCACATTATATGAAATTTTAGCAAGGCATCGCCAAACTCATTATGCTAGTTCAATAATGTATTTTAGTTTTCAATCTACTCTGTATTTAATTTTTTTCACTTCTAACTAGAACAGCCTGATATTATGAAATTTGCATCAGATAAACAATTTATCTGAATTCCTCAACTGTCAGTTACCACTAAAGGACTTGATTCATCTGGAGTGGCACCTAGTGGCTTTATTTACTTTGCTGAGTTCTATTTACAAGAAAGCCAAAGCAGACTACTGAAATGCTTAAAGGTTCTTATCAGGTTGTGAATTCTGGTAAAAGGAGAATAAATTGTCGCAGGAGGTAATAGCTTTTATCATGCTTCTTTTTCTTATATTGATTTTTTTTCTCTTATTTTATCCCATTCAAAGTTGTAAGAGCGAAACCGTTAGAAGAGAATATACTGGAAGAATAGCTTCTCATGAAGAAAAAGTTCTTGCCCTGAAGAGAGGTGAGATGCTTCTAACCCAGGTGTCATCCGATCACCCCTCTTTTGTTAAATCAATGCTTCGCTCGCATGTGTCCAGTTGTTTTTGGCTTGTACGTCTGCCTTCATTTGATGTTTATAATATATTTTTTTTATATAAAATGCTGCATTTACGTTAATAATTGTCTATCGCTTTTTTTGTTCAAGGGCCTACCGACAAAGTTTTGCAGGGATCATCTTCCTCTTTGTGAGACAAAAATGATTTTAGAAGATGAGGAGGGCGAAGAACATGAAGCCGTCTATATTGGCAGGCGCACTGGACTTAGTGGTGGGTGGAGAAGCTTTGCAGTGGACCATAAATTGGAAGATGGAGATGCCTTAGTGTTCAAGTTGATTGAATTAACCAGATTTAAGGTATTATTCTTTTTATCTTTTTTTTTCAAAATCTTATTTTCTTCCATGTTGTGCATCCCTTGATAGCAAGATAATTATACATATTGTATTGTTCTCGGTCTACTCATATGTAGTACGTGTTCCACTTTAGGTTTTAGAATGGGTCCAATCTTTTGTCCTTGGCATTGAATAGCTTCGTATTTTTCTTGGTCACCTCATGCACAAATCATATAAAAAATTCCTTTTTATACTAAAGCTAATTCTTCAAATTACAAACTAAATGGTGAATTTGCTATCAAAATATCCAAGTCTTTTGTTTTAAACTTTTGTCTCACATATCTTGTCTGCCACTGCCATGTACTAAGAAAGCAAGAACCTTTTTTTTTTTGACATAAATTTGCTATATTGAATTGCTGATGGATATATTCAGTGATTTTTATTGGAATATTTACTTACATGCCACAATTCTTACGTATTTACATGTCCGGCACCTAAAGTTTGATATTAACTTTTATAACACTACATATGCATGAAAATATGTACTTCTGCTTCAAAAAGTTGGTAATAGTGATATTTTTTATGTGATGTTAAATATTTAAGTGTTATGTATGTAAATATAGAAGTTTAGTTGTTAAACATATATATATAGAAGAAGTATGTGGTATGTAAAAATTGAGAATGAAAAATTAGTTTCTTTCAAACATTTGAGCTGTCAATAGCTAGAAAACCGATTATTATTTAGAAAATACCATTCATTTATCTTTGTTCTCATGTTTGACAAGTCCGCGTATAACTTTCCATTATTTAATTCATCAAAATGATATTCTTGTAACGAAGGTGCTAAATTAGTTAAAGCTGAAGCTTCACTAGGATTGATAACAATGTGCTACAAGCCAAAACAAAAGAGAAAAAGGAAAGCACAAGTAGTGAAGACACAAGGATTTATGAGATTTGGCTTCCACCAGGCTTATGTCCAACCATAGAAGATAGGATCCAATCCACTAAAAAAGATGCACCAAACATGGTGTACAATTTAAGAGGTGTCAATAAACATATTTCCATTCATCTCTGCGTACCATAAAAAAAAAGTAAAATAAGAGAACCATAAGATTCTCACGCAAAGAGACTACTTCATGAGGAAACTTATTCTTCTTGCAACATTGCTAAGGCCACCAATCCTTCGAAATCCTTAGACTGAAAGAGTATGCCTGGAAGAAACCTTTCTTTATAAATTTGTTGCATGAATACCAAGGAAGCACATAACCAGAATGACCACAATTTTGGATTCCAAATTAAAAAATTAATTGCTCTGTCAAGTTCACTCCATTTCATTAACACTTGTATTTGTATAGAGCCTTACAACATTTACAAATAATTCCCTAGACTCCTATTTACAAATAGAACCTTACATTACATCTTGTCACACAACCTAGACAAATCTAATGAGCTAAGTCCTTTGGTGAGGCAGTCAACCCCTTGCTCTTTAGTGGCTACTTGACTTAGTTCCAATAGACCGTTATTCAACTTTTCTTTGATGAAGAGTCTATCAATCTCCACATGTTTGGTTCTATCATGTTGCATCGGGTTGTTAGCAATGTTGATCGCTGACTTGTTGTCGCACCACAACTTCATTTGAGCTCCTTGGTCCACCTTGAGCTCTACCAACAAGGCTCTCAGCTACATCTTCTCAACAACTCCTTAGTCCATGACCCTATACTCTGCATATGTTGTTAACCTTACAACTATTGACTGTTTCTTGCTCTTCCTAGAGACCAAGTTGTCCCCTACAAACATGTAGTATCTAGATGTGGACTTCCTGTCATTCGTACAACTCGCCCAGTCAGAGACACAATAGCCCCCAATGTTTACATGTCATTTTTTCTGAAGATCAAACATTTATCCGGTGTATTTTTCAGGTACCTCTAAATATGATATACTGCATCCATGTGACCATTCCTCAGATTATGCATGTAGCGACTCACCACACTTACTGCAAATGACCCGTCGGGACGAGTGTGACTTAGATAGATGAGACGACCTACCAACCTCTGGTATCTCTCGAGATCAACTGGCTCTCCTGCCTCTGTGCTCAAATTTCTCCTCTTATTAATTGGTGAAACTGCAGACTTGCATCCTAGCATGTTTGTCTTTTTGAGCAAGTCTAGCACACACTTCCGCTAAGATAGAACAATCCCCTCTACTCCACGAGTCACCTCAATTCCGAGAAAGCATCTAAGTTGTTCTAGATCTTTTACTTCAATCTCTTGGCTCACACTCACCTTAGCTGAGCAATCCCTTCTTCATCATCCCAGTGACAATCATATCATTCACATATACAACAAGAATAGTAATGTGACCACCGTGTCATTGAAATAACACTCTGTGTTAGCATTGATCTGTTGATAACTCATGCCTACCATTGCTTTCCTGAACCTTTCAAACCATGCTCGAGGAGACCATTTCAAACCATACAATGAATTTCTCTTCCTACATACCTTCTCCACCGTTTGGTTCTTGTAGAAGCTTGGGTGTATCTCCATGTACACCTCCTCTAGCAAATCTCTATGAAGAAATACATTCCTTACGTCCAGTTGATATAAACTCCATCCACCATTTACAGATAGAGAGACAAGTGTGTTGACTCTGCTTTTCTTTGTCATTGGTGTAAATATCTCATCATAGTCGATGTCATACCCCTGACTATACCCTTTCGACACCAACCATATTTTGTAACGATCATTTTTTTCTTCTGAGGCCTGCTTCAGTGTGAAGACCCATTTGCACTCAATTGTCTTTTTCCCTGTTGGTAGCAACACGAGCTCCCATGTCTTGTTCTGATCGAAAGCACCAAGTTTCTCCAACTTTATATCCTTCTATTTTGGATCTTCTTTAGCTGCCTGCTAACACTCGTGTATAGAGACAGTGTCCAAAGATGTAATGAATGCTCCATGTAAAGGTGATATGTTAGAGTATGAGATAAGCTGAGCAATGTCATGCGAGAAACCAAAACGATTAGGAGAATAACGATCAGGAGGATGACCTGCATTGCTAAGAGAGGTCCTCCTTAAAGTCATGGGAGTGGGAGGAGAAGAGAGATGAATCTTATCATCTATGTAATAAAATTCTGAGGTGAATGGTGGAGGTATCTCAAGGTTTGGTTTAGACCAAAACAAGGGATTTGTTGGCACGAGTGGTACTGTAGACACTATTTTCTCGTTCTGTCTTTTTCCCCTTGTATACACTCTCAGCTCTCCTTGAGGTTGAGTCCCACAACCTTCGGGCTCATTTTTCTCATTTTCCCACTCTTTCTCAATCTATCCTTCCCGCACAACGAGACAAGGCATCATTCCCACCGGTACCAATCTCTCACTCACTACTTTGCCCCTCTCGCGTTGTAACTCCAACATTTAACGAGTCATCAAAGGCTGAGGTAACGTCCAAGCTGTAGTATGGTTCAAATTATCTAAAGTCACATCCATACTCACAAACAGTCTCTTTTCTATTAGGCTTCAACAAAAATGCCCTTTTTGAGTGGCAAAATAATCCAAAAAAGTACACTTCATAGCTTTAGGATTCAGCTTCTTTATTGATGGTCTATTATCCTTCACATAACATACACAATTGAATACCTTTAATGGGAGGATCCCGACATTATCTCATTTCAACAATTTACAAGGAGATCACCACTTCAACACTTTTGAGGGCATTTTGTTATTTAATTGAGTGACAGTCAAAATAGCTTGCTCTCACAAATGCTTTGGGATATTCATCGAGATTATTATGTTTCTGGTAACCTCTTGAAGATGTCTATTCATCATCTCTGCTATTTCTTTTTGTATTGGTATGTATGGACAAGCGGTTTGATGTTATATCCTCGGGGGTGACAGGTACTCCCCAAACATCTTATTGGTGTATTTTATCTCGTTATTAGAACTTAATACCTTCACTACTGCACCGTATGAGTCTTGAATCACCATGTGAAAGTATTAAAACAAGTAAGCATATCTTTTTTGTTTCTCATTAGATATAACCAAGTAACACAAGAAAAATAATCAATGAAAATCACAAAATATTTGTAGTCATTCATTGAAGTTGTTGAACAAGGTTCCCATACATCTACGTGTACCAAATCAAAAACACAAGCACTCCTATTATTAGAGCTAACATAAAAGCTCCTAATGTGCTTACCAAACTCACAGGCATCACACACAAGTTTTTGTTTATTTGTTTTTCCATACAAAAACATATAAATGACTCAATAAACTAAATGAAGAGTGTCTCATATATGTAGCAACAACATCCTCCACAGTTATTCCAGATTCTTCTACTCTAACTTGTTATGATGTGTGGAGACAAAGCATGAGAGTCTGCGCATAGGCTCTGGCTATGGACGCTGAAGCGCTCACTCAGACTTCTAAAATGTGTGTTCTTAGGTTATTCTGCTACTCAGAAGGGTTATGTCTGTTGAGCCCGATTGAGAGGAGAATCTTTGTATGTATGGATTTGTCATTCAGAGAATTTGAACCATACTACTCTCGGAAGGTGAATTCACCCATTGGTGACTCAGCAGACGTCAGAGATATGACATGAGATAGAGTGAGTAGTGGTGATGAAGTGGTGCAAGTGGAAGCAATGTCATGTCCTACGTTGTGGGAATGAATCAACTAAGGAGACATAAATTGAGGAGATTGACCTTAGAAGTTGTGAGATTCAGACTAAAAGTGAGTTAAGGGTGTATAAATGGAGGAAGAAACAAATTGAGGGAATAGAGTTTGCAGTGTCAACAAGTCTCTTGTCTCGGTATTCCCCGACTCTTGAGACACTTACACCATCCACCTTTAATTCAAAAGTCTTAGGCGATATTACTCCTCCTATGTTCAGTCTAACCTCCCAACATTAAGGAAGACCTCCCGGACCAATGGGGGACATTCTCCTAATCGTTTTTAGTGAGAACATGACATTGCAAACTTTATTTCTTATTCTAACATTTCACAATTGTATGGAGCTTTCATTGAATCATTAGACTCTATCTCTATATCCAAGTGTTGGAAGGTTGCTAAAGAAGATCCTAAGTGGAAAGCGACGATGCATGAAGAGCTTGGAGCTCTTGCTAAAAACAGAACATGAGAGATTGTACCACAATTGGCAGGGGAGACGATAATTGGATGCTAGTGGATCTTCGCAGTAAAACGAACTCCAAAAGGAAAATTGGAGAGGTACAAAGCACCACTAGTGGCAAAGGGGCATAGCCAGATGTACGACTTTGACTACGATGAAACCTTTGCACCAGTTTAAAAAATTAGCACGGCGAGGAAACTAGCTTTACTAGCAGTGAAAGGTGAATGGAGATTCCACCAACTGGATGTGAAGAATGTCTTTCTTCATGGGGAGCTATTGGAGGAGGTATATATCGAGATACCACCAAGATTCAGTACATCCATACATTGGGCTAGTTGTGTAGGCTTAGAAAGTCATTGTATGGCTTGAAGCAGTTTCCTCAAGCCTGGTTTGATAAGTTTAGAATAACGATGGTTGGCCTGGGATATCAGGAGTTCAATGCAGACCACACAGTATTCTTTCGACAACTAAAAAGTCATATATATGGATTATATAATTATCACTGGTGATCATGAGACAGAGATTGTTTAATTGAAGAGAAGTTTAGGGAAGCAGTTTGAATTAATGGACCTGGGACAACTCAAATACTTTCTTGGGTTGAAGTGACCTATAGACCTGAGGGGATGATCTTATCCTAGAAAAAGTATGTACTGAAACTTATCATGAAGACAGGTATGTGAGGGTGCAAACCTGCAGTCTTTCTAATTGATCCAAAGGTTAAGTTCGGTACAAAGGCAGGTGAATTGGTTGATCGTGAGAGGTACCAGAGGCTGGTGGGCTGCCTAATCTATCTGTGCCACACTTGACTCGACATTTTTTTGCAGTAAGTATGGTGAGTCACTACATGCATGATTCAAGGAGGGGCCATATGGATGTTGTGTATCAGATTCTGAGGTATCTGAAAAGTGCACCAGAGAAAATGTTGATATTCAAGATGAATGGGCATGTAGATATTAAGGGCTTTTGTGATTCTGACCGGGCAAGTTGTGTTGATGACAATCGATCCACATCAAGATACTGCATGTTTGTAGGTGGCAACTTGATCTAATGGAAGAGCAAGAAACTGTCAGTTGTAGCAAAATCAACAGTAGAGGCAGAATATAGGGCCATGATATTAGGAGTTACTGAGATGATGTGCTTGAAAACTTTGTTGGTTGAACCCAAAGTGGATCAGGGAACTCGAAAGAAATTGTGATAACAATTCGACAATCAACATTGCTAACAACTTGGTGCAACATGATATAATCAAATATGTGGAGATTGATAGGCTCTTCATTAAGGAAAAGTTGAATAACGAATTACTGGAGCCGTCATGTAGACATTGGAGACCAAGTAGCTGACTGCCTCACCAAGGGACTTAGCTTATTAGATTTGTCTAGTTTATGTGACAAGATGGTCTTATTGAATATCTTTTACCCATCTCGAGGGGAGTGTTGAGATTTGTTTCTAATGTAGGGTCATTTGTAAATAAATGAAATATAGGGATTTATTTGTAAATGTACCTTATAAAGCTCTATATAAGCCCATCATGAATGAAATGAAGGTGATCTTTTAGAGCAATAATTTCTATTCACTCATCAATCTCTACAACCATTTGTTGAAGGTGACAGAGCTCTCGCCGTATTTCTTCCCAGGTGGGCTCGGGTATATATCTTCTTTGTAGCATAATTAGGATTTGGGATTTGTGGAAGTGGAAAGGGTTATTTGGTCGTAGAAAAGAAAATTTTTGGATTATGGCGGATGCTAGGAAACCCTAAAATAGGACTAAAGTTAGGTTAGTTCTGATACCAAATGATACCAGAACTAGTTCAAAAAAAGACAATGAAAACGAAAACAAACTTTTATTAACACTAAATTAGGGTTACAACACGACATAAATTGGGTGGGAAAATATGACACAACAACACTCTCTGGCTAGGGCCAGAAGAAAAGACCCGAGGAAGTTGGTGGCGTTGGCGAGGTGGTTGCGGAGTAGTAGTGGTAGGGGTTAGGTAGAGTAGGCATGGTTGTTGAGGATGATGGTCATCGGTGACTGGGGATGAATGTGGCAGGATAGGGGGCTGTTGGTGGGGCTTGGGAGAGGGTGAACGACAAGTGGGAGTGCAGGGGCAGGTCGGTAGATTGCTGGTTGATAGTTGGGAGGGCTGGAAAGCAATGATTGCTTCAAGGAAAAGGGCGGCAAGGGGCTGGTAGGTGGTCGGAAGGGCTGGGCAGCAATGGCTACTGCAGGGAGGGGGATGACGGCATGCTGGGAGGTGACCGGAAGAGCTTGACAGCAAAGCAGTGGCAGAAAAAGGGTGTGGCAGGACAGCGGGGAGGATATGAGGAGACTGGCGGCTAGGGTAGGTGAGGGAGAAGGGGTAGGGAGGGAAATAGGAGATGATACAACATCACATCGGAGCAGGATATAGCTGAAGCACCACCCATTATTGGATAGAGCTCTAGCAAGGGAAGAGGACTCTCCACACATAATCTGAAAACAATAATCAAGCAAAAACTAATCCTAATTTCCGAAAACAGCACGAATAATTGCTATAATGTAAAATAGGAAAGGGAAAGACCCCCTTTGTGCGATAAACTGAAAAGGCAAGGGGAGGGCCTTGCCGCCTTGCCGGCAGTCAGAAATGGCAAGGTCAGGGGAAGCAATGTTGGTTTTCAAAAACAAACTTGAGACGCCAACAAAAATGGAGGAATTTTATTTAGTAGTTCACACCCTCTACATTTTCTGGTTTAATTTATAAGCAAATACATCACATTTTTCTGAAAATAAAACTAACTAACCACTCAACGGTTTTCCTAACCACCTAACCACAAAACGGTTTTCAAAACTTCCTAATCCACATGAAAAATGTGCAAAAATACATAAACAATTTCTAGAGACAACTAGATTAACACAACAATTAGGCCAAAATATTTTATCTTGTCCCAAAGAAAAAGCATATGCATTCGATGTGAAGAGAAATAAAACTAAAAAAAAAAAGAAGCCACAAAGAACCAAAAGAGAAAAGCTTTTAACAAATAGAACAACTCAATGCTCCGATGTGCAAGTATATTAATTAGAAATAAAATGAAGAGATTCAAGGTGTCAAATTTGAGTGGTCACCTTGTCCCAATAAATTAAAAAAAAAGTTTATATATATATATATATATGAAATAGGAAGAAGAAAACATGAGAGTGTTAATCAATCTGGGGTGTCATTTGTGGGCGCCGGAGCATTAACATCAATGTTCCTTGCCAGGGAAGGAGAAACAGCAGCCTCTTCATTATTTCGATCAATAATGAGCTCACCATTATCATTAACATCATTTGGAATAGGTCCATGACCCAGCACTCGCTCTAATAATTCTTGCTCGACATAACTTCTTATGTCAAACTCCGTTCTCACTACAGGAAAGCGATCATCACCCTGAGTCTACAATCAATCATAAATTAGTTGAAAACAAATAAAACCAAAAAAACAGAGACATATTAGATAATAAATGATAGGTAATATTTGTTCCAAATTAATAAACAAAAGACTCACACGTCTTCTTATAGTATCGAATCTGGCACCCAAATTCTCGTAAAGCTGCCATATTACCGTTTTCTCCTCATCGGTTAAAGGGTGTTGGGTGACGGTAGATCGGAGATTATACCTCCACCGTTGACGGCAACCCATTCTGGAACGTTTAAGAAGCCTCTCCGTGCCGCGCCAATCGTATTCTCCATTCGCTGCTACGTACATGCGGAGGACTTCATCCTCCTCGGGGGTCCACTGTTTCATCCGCCTTGACAGCCTTCTTCTCTCACTCATTGATCTCAGAGCATCTACATCGGAGACTGATCAAGAGAGAGAGAGAGAGAGATGTCTGATAAAAGACTAAGGAGATATAAATGCTGAATGCTGCAAAACAGAGGCAAAGGATTCGGGCATGGGGGCGGAAAGAGAGCGCACAGCACTGTAACTGTTTGGTGCGTTGTTTGTATGTTTGCGTGTAAACCATATTATTACACGTAATTGTATCTATAATGTTGTATATGGTGTTCATATGTTCTATGTATATATATATATATATATTTATTTATTGTTTATATTTAGAAATAAAATAATTAAAAATAAGAGACAGGGATTTAAAAAGTTAAAATGTAAACGTGCATCTTATATTATTAAGAACATAAGATAAGTTTTTTAATATGTGTATTGTATCATTAATAATAAATATGTTTAAATACGATAAGGAAATTAGCATAATCTTTTATCAATAAAATACTTCATTACTATGAAGTTATGACACGTACACTTGCTATTTTAATTTCTTGGAGATTTTAAAGAGGGAAATATTAATATGAAAAAACTTATTTTATATAAAAGATTAAATAATGTGGTTTTTTTTT
>NW_018165371.1:725559-734736 GCF_001263595.1 Phalaenopsis equestris
TAGATGGATCTCCATCATTTCCGGCCATTTCTTTGACACCTTCGCTCTGATACCAAATGTTGGTTTTCAAAACCAAACTTTAAACGCCAACAAAAATGGAGGAATTTTATTTAGTAGTTCACACCCTCTACATTTTCTGGTTTAATTTATAAGCAAATACATCACATTTTTCTGAAAATAAAACTAACTAACCACTCAACGGTTTTCCTAACCACCTAACCACAAAACGGTTTTCAAAACTTCCTAATCCACATGAAAAATGTGCAAAAATACATAAACAATTTCTAGAGACAACTAGATTAACACAACAAGCAAGAGCGGGAGCGAAAGCCCCATCTATGGATGTTGGCCGGTCCAGCCTGCCCTGCCAGCAGCCGCATCATTTTGTCTCCTGATTATAGCCTAGAGCTGCTGGCGTTGGAAGGTAATGAATGCATTCTAACATAAATAACAAAAAATAAATTAATGTTATTCCTGAGAACAAAGTTTGTAAAGGTATCTCAGTGAAGATGTACAGCAAACAGTTATTAAAGCTCTGATAACGCTGAGATGGAAAAGGTGCTTGGAAAAGAGAAGTTTGAGCAATTTTCTTCTTCAAATTATATATATATATATATATATATGTTTATGTGAATTCGCCATGAACTGCATCTCTCTTACATCTCATCATAAGCAGACGATGCAGATTGGTTGTAATTCTAGCGGATCGGATTGTCTGCCTTGTGTCGCTTCCTAATAATTTTTGTAACTTAAATGTTGAGATCCAGAGTATGCCATTTCTCCCGCTAACCACGTGCTGCTAATATGCTCCTCTGTTTTGTTTTCATTTCCTTCTTATTTATCTTTTCATTAGAAAAAGTGACTTCTAATCATTAAGCATTTTTTCTTACAATTCTGCATAATTACGCCATTCAGCTTTTAGTGTGGAACAAATAATCAAAGGAACAAAATTGGTAAAAACCTTTTACATCTCCAATTTTTAAAAATTTGGAATTATTTGCAAGTTTTTGGGCTGAATTGGCAGATATACATTGTAAAAGCTATTGTGGGATCAACTCAAGCTAAAGATAGAAAAGCCCTTTCTATAGAGTCAAAAGAAACAGAGGATTCATCTTGTGAGAATCAATCATCACACATTACAATTCAAGCTCCAATGAGTAAACCAGAAGATCTACCCAGAAATGCAAGGAAGCGAAAGCAAAGCAAACCTAGGCCTGCTAACTGAGCCAAAGCGTAAGGCCATGGCATCTTTCTCATGACCTCAAACTTAGAGATATGGTTGTAAATTTTAGGAATTTTTGATAGTCAATCTTGTAGAACCTCACATAGCACTGACCTGTAGTTTTTGTCTTTGTTGGCCCCTCCAAATCAAAGTAATTATGTGGGGTGGTAGAAAATTATTATCCTCAATGCCTATGTCAGCTGCTGCTTCTATTTTGAAATCTAGCTTGATATTTGGCACTATTGCAACATGTTTTAATATATGGAAATTTACATACATGCCACGCTATTCTTATGTATTTACATGTCCGATACCTAAGATTTGATGTTATAAATCTATGCATGAAAATGTGTATTTCATTTTTAAAAATATTAGTAACCGTGCTATTTTTTGTGTGATGTTAAAGAATTGACAATTGAGTGGTATGCATATAAATATCAGAGTTTAGGTGGTTGATATGTAAATATTTAAGAATTGGGAGTATGTATGTGAATGCCTCTTTAATATACTATGGTTCAAACTTTCTGGTACTCTGTTATTATTTTGAAGTTCTTTATGTACTGTGCCCGGTGTCAGTTGCTCTCCTTCAACTATTTTGGTTGCCATGTAGTTAGACACGAAAGGGAAGGTATCTTTTATTCAGTCTTATTTTGTTTACTTTTTTAAATTATTATTTTATCTTTAAAGTATATATTATACGATCTCTGAGTCTTCTTAACAGCTTCGACTTTAAAAAGTGGTATGGTTTCTGTAAAAAAAAAAGCTCTGAGATTTTCTATGTCAAATCAAATTAATGACATTCTTAGATCATTTCATTTAAAAAGGTCAACTGTAGTATAATGGAGATGAACGATTCAGTCAGATTAAATTCTCACTAATGCTCATCATAACTTGTGGAATTATGACTCAATGAGTGATGAATTAATTTAACTAAATCATTAAAAACATATTTGATATATTTCATTTCATAATTTATTTATATGCATATACTCGAAAGAGCGAAAAATCATGATACAGACTTGTTAAATTTAATATAATAAAATACGTGCCTAAAAGTCAGTATAGGCTTCCAAAATATTGAAATGTAAAAGTTGTACAAAATGCATTTGATTAGTCCATTACCCTTTCTTGAAAGTAACACAAAGTGAGCAATAAAGAGTTCAGTGGAATAATCAATGTTAAAATAAAATTTTATAGATGGAAAAGAAATGTGCATGCTCATACGTAACTTGTGTGTATATCCACAACAAATATCACATTGTTATAATTGTATAAAACATCTGAAAGAAAATGCATATAATGCAGAGTGTCATGGTTATTGTATATAAAATATATTTCATCCATTCATGTGTAATCATAAGCATATTTTTGAAAGTCATCAATCTAATCATAAATATGTCTTTTGTATTTGTATAAGTCCAGTTATTTTCATGTTCTGTCATGTTATGGGTCGTCACCCAGCTCGAATGCTATTTTAACTATTGATAACAATTTATATCCATAACAAATATCACATTGTTATAATTGTATAAAACATATGAAAGAAAATGCATGTAATGCAGAGTGTCATGGTTATTGTATGAAAAATATATTTCATCCATTCATGTGTGATCATAAACATATTTTTGAAAGTCATCAATCTAATCATAAATATGTCTTTTGTATTTGTATAAGTCCAGTTATTTTCATGTTCTGTCATGTTATGGGTCGTCACCCAGCTCGAATGCTATTTTAACTATTGATAACAATTTATATCCACAACAAATATCACATTGTTATAATTGTATAAAACATATGAAAGAAAATGCATGTAATGCAGAGTGTCATGGTTATTGTATAAAAAATATATTTCATCCATTCATGTGTAATCATAAGCATATTTTTGAAAGTTATCAATCTAATCATAAATATGTCTTTTGTATTTGTATAAGTCCAGTTATTTTCATGTTCTGTCATGTTATGGGTCGTCACCCAACTCGAATGATATTTTAACTATTGATAACAATTTCAATCTCTCCCAAAATAGTAGCTATAAATAACTCATTTAGTACCAACAGTTCCCTACATTCTATCGTCATCTGATTTCAAAAATTTTTGGAGTTTCGTCTCCGTCTGAATACTAGAAGTCAAGAACCTGATCATTCCATACCATATGTACTTACAAGTATTAATATAACAGTCTAACTTTAACACCACTTATGACATTTCTTAAATCATAATTCTAATAATAAGCATTTATCATGAGCATTTCATATATCATTTGCATGAATCATAATGAATGAATACTTGCAAACAATGATTTCATAAACATGTTCATCAGATTCAAAACATCGTAAAATCATTGGTATCGAAAGTGATAAATTAAGTTTGTATTCATACAGTTAATGCAAATATTCATACATAATATCTAGAAAATTCTAGATTCAATAAAATCAAACACATAATAACTTGGAAACCAAAATAAAGTTATTTTTCTAAAGTTAACACATGATTATTTGACCTGAATTAACAGAGAAGCGTTAAGATTAGTCCCTCAAGCTCACCGTCTAGTGTAAATAATCTAGAATTTGTAAAGCTCTTTAAATTTTATAAAATCTTGCCTTATTTCGCCATTTAACCCCAAACATAACTTTTTTTACATCAACTGGGCTTCTCTGCATAAGTACCTTTTCGGATACCTACCCAATCCTTTCTTTCTTCACTCCCCTTATCCCTTCTCTGTTAACTATGAACTGGACCTAGCAAAGAGCGTAACTCTCGGTTCACTAGCTACAGTAACAAGAATCACAGAATGCCTGAATTCATAGCAAATGTCAAAGAAAAAACGTAGGGAAGGAAATGAATGTCAAAAATATTGCAAAAGATGGTTTCCCACTCATAGTTATCTCCTTAGAGCCTCGAATCACCACTTGCGGCTTCTTGTGGGACACACGGTAATGCCTGCTACAGTGCCGGATCGCAAAATCCTTGAGCCAAGTGAAACCGAGAATAGGGAGAGGAGAGAATGAGGGAAATGCAGCATATGAATGTGATCCCACTGAATCCCCTCTGTTCGATCAAATCCAGCCATTGCATGCACCATAAGTGCGGAAGAACGAGTGTGTTGGGAAGAGTGAAAAGTTTAGGTAGAGTAATAAAAAGATTAGGATTAATTTAAGGTAATTATAATTATAACTTCATAAATTTATATATTCCCGTGCATTTTAAATTCATGTATAGTGTTATATATTAAATTGATTGATTCAAGTGTAGACTTTTATAAAATTGATTGTCAAATTATGAGGGATGCGAAATAAAAGGCATGTTTTTGAAGTGCCAAAATTTTTACTTGTTTTTTTTTTTTTAATTTGATTTTACATCAACCTCCCTTAAAGATGAGAAAAGGGTTTAATGTTAAGATTACATTTCAAAATTTAAGAAGGCAGATGAAATTGTGGATGAGATATTACTTGGAAATTTCACCCTTATTTTTTAGGACTTGAAAATTTAAAGTTCGCGGATTTTCATAGGCAAAAGTCCTTATGATTACCCACTCAATAATAGGAGAGTACTTTTGATTATGGTTAATGACTAGGATGCTAATTGCTCAACATGTAGTTGCAACAATTTTAGAGTTTTTATATGTAGAAAATTGATCACATTGAGTTTATAGCAGATGGTGTAGGAACAGATGACGAATCTCATCTAGAATCAAGCTCCGATGATTATGTAATAGTTTATCGAGGGTGATAAATTCAATATTTATTTAAGCTCGCAATGATCTAATGTTGTATTAAATTTACTACTATATTTACACTAAAAATAATATCATGTCCATAAGAACATGGTTCAAGTCCTCTATTAACGTGATTTGGTCATTGCATATATATATATATATATATATATATATAATCTTGTTTGAGCTTCATTATTGTCATTTATATCACCAAGTGCTTAAAGCTATAAAAATGAAACCTTTATTACTTTAAACCCCAATTGTGGTGTCTTTGTCATGACAAGCAGAATCATATACACACTCATATACAGCATAGCGGGTAAATCTTATACATATAGTTTTTGCAGCTGTATGGAAATTCCTCAGAATGCATTTATACGCACTTTTTGTAGCTCGACAAAAAATTATGTGATTTTTTTACAGATTATTCACACACTTTTTTGTAATATGGTGGAGATGAAGACCAACCTCTGGTGTTTAAACAACTCATACACATTTTTCATAGTGTGGTGAGCACAACCAGCTTTCTCAAGGTCATCCCCTATATATGGATGATGTCGGGAGGTTGCCATATTCTTACTTATAGATGACCTATATAGAACTTGAATATAAGCTAAATAAAACTTGGTTGAGCCTTCTATAAACTTGTGCGAGTATGCTAATTATTAAGAAACGAAATAAAATATAAAATTTAATAGCAAAGTGAACTTAGAGTTAAACTTAGAAGGGACTTGAAACTTCACTAGCAAGAAAAGATCAGAACCTTTTATACTCAGAACGCTCATAACGCATGAACAATTGAACTTAAAACTGAATGAAATCAACTGATTAATCTTTTTTGTAGACTAAAAAATTAATCTTGTGTGGCGTAGTTGAATAAAATATTACATATAGGGATAAACTCTGCCCCTCGAGCAAAAATTAGAAATGTTATTTAGCCTAGGAATATAAAATGAAATCAAATCTAACATTGCAAGTTAATTTTTCAATTTTTGCTTATTTGACATTGGATTTGCAACATTTGTTGGCGAACGGATAGAAGGAGACCAATTTAACCCTTAACAAAATATTGCACATAATTGAATGACTATATATTCATACAATCAATACCTACAAATTTCTTGAGATTATTTTCAAACTAGATGAACAATCTCAAATTTTGTGCAAGAACACTAAATTTCTTGTATGGGCCTTAAATTTATGCCTATGGTAAAAATTCAGAGACATTTTGGAACACATGCACACATTATTAGATAATTAATATGAAAAACTGCTTTAAAATGTATGAAAGTGTGTCAAAATTTGTGCAAGTGCATCTCATATGTGCATAAAAATACATGCGCACTAATGAACTTAAAACCACTACGGTGCTCCAATGATTAGGCTAAATGTTCAAATGCTCGGTTTAAGAATGTTGTATTGGTTAAATATAAGCTTAAACTAAATTATAATTTACTTGAGGCATGCAAAGTTCTCTAAAGTTAGTTCAAAATCCAAACTAATAACTTGAAAACATTTGCATGAGCTTTGACCAGTACTCAGAGTGCCTAAACACTTAGATAATGCTGACAAGTTGAACATAAGTAAAAAACTAAAGTGTGATCCACCTTGAGATTCATGCAAATCTTCTACCCATTCTAAAAATATCTCTTTTTTAAATACAAATTAAATAAATTTATTGAGTTATATACACTATTGGGTGGTCCACCTTGTCTACATAGTTGGGATGTAAATCCCCATAGGTTAGTCTAATCATCCTCCTCATAAGAAATAGAATAAGCAAGATTGAGCTTCATGATGTTCATTTCAATCTTCAATCTGGTCTGTTCGATAACCCTCATTATGAGGACTAAATTTTACTAGACCGAGTCATTAATCAATTTAAGCTTTAGATAATACAAACAATCATACCCGATGATGACCTTGCTAAAGCAAATTTCAACTAGAGAGGACTCTCTTTCAAGAGAATCATGAAACTTAAAATATTTAAAAATAAAAACTTATCATTTAAAGGCTAATAGCAAAATCCAATCCACCATTCTCAATCATTTGTAGAGAGCGATAAATTTGAAATTAACCTGAACCCACAATTAGCTGATGCTTATTAAATATGTTACTAGATTTACACTCAAAATAATCTAATGACAGTATATATGTGACCATAATGTTTTATTCATTTGATTTAACTAGCGAGCTTCATAAAATAAACAGTCACGACTAAAACTTTCTAACATTGTGATTTCGCCAAATATATTTTACTATATTTAGGTTATGACTACAACCTGTATCTTTCCCGATGATTTTCTGGATCTTTGAGTCGTGAATCATATGATATATCTGATATGACTTAGTCTTTAATAAGCTAATGTTGATATAAATTAGTACTCTTAGATAAATATCCACCCCATGTATGTAAGGTTCTCTTAAATGAGCAATACATGACTACTAACGAGCATTATTTTATTAGGTTGGGTTAAATACATCCTTTCATTTAGTTGATAAGGACCATAACAACCTGAGATGATGTAATCATAAGAACTTGATCGAGTTCATAATCGAAGATCACTTTGGTAGTTTTCTACAAATTGTTTAAGTTCTCTTCTATGCATCGAGTGTTCAATAAAACCCATAAATTTCCCAAAGATTTTCCTCATCTGAATGATTGAATACATTCTAAGGTATTATTTCTATCTTTCTAGATAGTATACTATTCTTTGAATGTCGTACTCTATCACTTAGATATAAATCTTTCGAGATCTATGGTGGTCACCAACAATAAAAATCCCTACCAAAGGATTCTTCTGACTACTCTGCTGGGGGCATATTCTTCTCTCCATCTTTTGTGATAAGTTCAATTGTCTATCCTTCCATCGGGCTGTTTATGGGTCCATCAAATCTATTTGAATCTTCGGGTCCTATCATGTATCTTTAATCTTCGTGTTACCGTCTGCTTACCTAAAAAATGTTTAATGAGTAGGGTTTTAGGAAATGTGTCATCATCAATACTCCTTTTCTGCCTAACTTCGATCTCAGTTTCATTTAATGATATTTTTGAAGATTCTATAGTCGACTCTCTATTGGTATCTTTTTGTACACGCTTCAGGTAAGATATCTTACAAACTTATCTTCTCTCTCAAAAATGAAAGTAACTTGGCTTTTGACCCAAGTTATTTGAACGGGGGTTCCCCAACAGTTTTAGAACAAGTTTCAGCAAATTTAGCTTCTCTACATGTTTTTCATTCCTCTCTTTTTATTTTTAAAGGAGTAGCTAGTTTGTACACCATTGTATACTTTCTTTTTTCGAATAATTCTCTCTTTTAAATCATATGAGTGATTAAGAGAAGAAAAGAATTGAGAATACGACAAAGGCGGACAAACAAGATAAACGACGTGAAGAACTTCCATGTGGCGAACCTCGCTAAGATAAGTCAAGTATATACGTCCGAACAAGATCTAATCGAAATAGCTTGTGTCAAGTATTTGCAAAAGATTTCCTGCGAAAGCTACCCACAACTGAAGATTTAGGTGTGTTTGCCTGTTCTGGAGTCTAGAGTGCTCCCAATAAGACGTATCCCACTTGGTTAATTACATCTTAGGGGTTGTCTAAGAATACTCTTGATCCATGGAGTTTTGCTTACATTTAAAGTGAAGATTAACACAGGGCAATCAAAGGATAGTAATTTAGTATAGGAATACTCTGATGCTTTCAAAGCTTTCGCTAAGCCATGGAGTAGAGAGTGAGTCTCTCACAGTCTCACATGGGTAACGGGCTCATTGGCATACTGACAGCGACTTTATATATGCAATAAAATATAAGATAAATATGATTAAATATTCAATAATTGTAAAGTCACACTTATCAACGCAAGTATACGTATCGCTCAAGTAATATAGGGCTCTAATGGAGTCCTAGATATCAATCCCACAGGATGTAGTTTAGAATTACGGACAAAGACCTTAGAAAAGCAATACTTTAATCAAAACAACGACGCTCAATTTGCTTATCTGTCCCTAATAGACAATTGAAATAAATAGATAATTTTAATAACTAATAAATAACTAATGATATAAAGTAGGGTTTAATTGTGATATTCAATATATAAGAAAACATCCTTCTCCTTGTAAAGAAATTATAGTGAATGGATAAAATGAATTAGTTCAATTTATATTGTGCCAAATAGGAACATACCTATTATTTACCCTTTGGTCCAGGCATAAAGAACATTGACTAATCCTATGC